>NC_084480.1:223118613-223301113 GCF_030035675.1 Rhineura floridana
CTCACAGACTGTGCAGACCTGTCTACAGCATTTTGATTAGTGACAATGAACTAATGCACAGAAAAATATGCATTAGCATGCGGTGGCCAATTTTAGTGAATCTTCCTGGTAGTCCTATTATGACCCACCACAAGGAGAGGTTTCCTGTTGCCATTCCAGCACTGATTTGCATTGGCACAGAGACAGGCGGCTACACGTAATGGTAACTCAGTTCACATGAATGGCTTGCCACATGGAGAGACCTGCAGAGACTAGTTTAACGTGGACTCCATTCAAAGGCTATTTATGTATTTATCATACTCCAACTTTCAGTATATGATTGGGATACACCAAGTGCTTTGCCAAGCATGACATCACACTGAGGAAGATGTGCAAATTCCATTATTTAAGTTCAAGAAGCTCAGGACTGCATATTCTCTTATTTGAGATCATGTTCTTCCTCTAAGGATCTCAGAGTGATGCACATGAGGTTCCTAGGTGGTCTGCCAAAGGGCAAGCCCCAAGCCTGCTTCACTTCAGAGAGGGAGTGACAACAGGGGACCTTCAAAGTTCTGTGGTTTTGTTCATTTCTTCCATTCAATGGACTTAGGAACTGTAGGTAGACATGGCAACACTCATGCAATGGCATGAGGACAGAAGGACTTTGACGCTTTGCCACTCACTGTGGTCCAATCCAGCTTCAGTCTCCTACATCTGCTATCTACATTGGATGGAGAGCTTCCTTTAGGGTAAATAGGAACTTTAATTCTTGTATAAATAGCAGGCATGTGGCCCCTTGATCCAGGTTGGTACCACAGTGGTGGACAAAGGGTTAAAGCCCCACCCCCACCCTACTATTTAATTTACAAAGCTTTCATGCAGTTCCCATTTTGTTAATGATATCATATTTAGCTTGGTTCACCAGGCTGTTCCAGTAGGCCTCATCCATCCACCCAGCTGCCTTCCGTCTCAATAAGCAGTCAACATCTTTAAAGGTAACATCACTGGCCATTTGTTCAGTTTGGGAATGGGGGTTGCTCGATGAGTGAAGCAGTGCTCGTGATTCTTTGAACTGGGGTACTTTTAAAAAAAAATCTCCCTGAAATTCTATTTAGATATGTAGTATATAGAAAAGTTCATCAAAATGTTAGTTTGGAGAGCAATTGTTTTTAATAGAAAAGCTATTTTTTTCATTAGTAATGGATTCATGCCATTCCATGCAAATACCCTCTATTCCAAGATTTCCTAATTATATCTTATGCCAGAAGAACCTCAATAAAAGCATCCTTTTGATTGCTTTTAGATTGTTTTGATGTCAGATTGCAGTATATCTGGACAATCTCTCATCTGGAAGGGATAGTTGTAAAAAAGAGAGAGAAAAGCTCAAGTGCAAGAACCAGAACTTTGAAATCTGTTTAATAATGGCAATACCCAGGGAAGACATCACAAGTTAGTGAGGATGGCTGGCCCTTCTATGTGCATTTGCAATGGCAAATTTTACTTAAAAAGGGGCTTCTATAACCACTACTTAACTAGCTTTTATCAATATAACCCTATGCACTTACCTTTTTATGCAAGGACAGGCAGTAGAGCAACGTTGTCATTGTTCGAAATGGCATGCACTGGGTCCTGCTGAAGTTACCTACATTAAACACCAGCCATTTGCTACCATCATACATAGAGTGGTGTGATTCATGTGACAATGCCTTCTGTTCAGGACTTCATTGGAGCCAAAATTCATCCAGAGCACTGGGATATTTTGAATGATACCTGAGGCTGATAGTTCTTCTGACTATGTGCAGAGGGCAGTTCATTCAGCACACATTAAGCCTCAATCAGTCAACATGCTTCTGTGATTGGGGAGAAGGGAGTCTGGTTTCAAGGGAGCAGTTTCCATGTGGTCTTGACTCTCTTGAGCTTCAACATCTGCCATTTTTTAAAAAATGTTCACCCCTGATCCTGTAACTGTGTCAGGAGCAGTTCATTGATCTGTGTGCAGCTTCTCCCATCCCATGTGATGAACCACTCAACAAAAATGGCAGCTTCTCAATGTACCTTCGTGCCCTGGACTGGCCCCACCTACTCAGGCTGGTCATTGGATATCCTCCTAGGCAAGAAGTCATACAAACAGAGCTTGGAAAAGTTACTTTTTTGAACTATAACTCCCATCAGCCCAATCCAGTGGCCATGCCAGCTGGGGCTGATGGGACTTGTAGTTCAACAAAGTAACTTTTCCAAGCTCTGCATACAAAGGGCTTTTAGTTGAGCCTTGGTGTGTTTACATATAATTTGTTGGTCCTGGCATTTGGCCTGCTCCTCAACCATACCTTCTGGGTCATCTCTCAGTCCTCACCTACTCGATGATCCTGACTTCTGGCTTGCTCTGTGGCTTTGGGTCCTGCCTCCTGGCTTGCCTCAGCCAGCTGTCCACAGCCAAGCCCTGACAGACTGGAAATTTGGGCTGGGTTGGCTGCTAATTCACTGGCTATGTCCCATGGAGCCCAAGTGTTCTCTTCCATAAATGGAAGTCATCAAACATATCATCTGAAATTGTCAACCAAACAGATGCTTCCCGTTTTATAAGTGCCCCTCTGTATACTGCCCACTCTTTCTACTCTCACCCACTTAGAGAGATATGGGTTGCAATCAAGTTCATACTTACCAGGGAGCAAGTCTCATTGAGCTCAGTGGCATTTCCCCCTGAGTAGACATGTACAGGATGGTGCTCATAATTATTTCCCTGAAATGATAGTTACTAGTTTCTGAAAACATTCAGGAAAAATGATAGTTATGTACTCTGGAAGTTTCACCCAGATGTATATCAGTCTGTCCATCTGTATGGCAGATGGGAGGGAACAACACAGCATATGTCAAAAGTGACAAAACACTTTCTTGGGGAAAAATGGAACTCTATTAGGACATGGGAACTAATGTATATGTCAATCCATTAAGATTTAACCTCAGGAGTGTCGTCTTCTTCTTTTTACCCAAGTAAGATAAAATGAATTGCAAATACATTAACAATTGATCCATAAACCATTACTGAGTGCCAGTAAATTGCATGTGAACAGAATTAGTATCTCTTCAAATCCACTGCTGCTGCCGGAGCCTTAGTGGTGAGCAAGGGAGCTGCTTTTCCTCCTGAAAATCTAACGATCAGTTTTGCAATGTCACCAATTTTTTTCAATCATCCAAATACCACCAATTCAATTAAGCTCATAAACTTCCTACCCATAGTTCTCCAGGATAAGCAGCTCCATTTAAAAGTGAATGTGGACGAGCTTGTGCTGTCCATGTGAAATATTGTTCAATCAACAGCCAAAGTTTTACTTGTCAGTTTTGATATATCCGATAATAGCTGTAGGTTGTTTTGCAATGTCCAATGTTCTGTGAAGATGGGCTTTTCATATTCTTTATTGTTTTTTTCTGACAAAATGTTGCCTGGACTTTTGCAATTTTGTGAAATGAAACAACAGTAAAAACAATATATAATTTAACCCTCATAGACCTAGCTGGACTGCAGATAAGCATCTTTCCCAGGCAGCTTATAGTGAGTTTTTGGTAAGGATATAATGAGTTCCTGTTCATTGATCTCTTATAAGCATCCTCAGTGATTGAACATAAAACCCATATACAATAGGTACTAATTAATTTGTGTTCCCTTTCAGCTCTATTTTAATCAGCATATGACACTGTCAAAAATCTAATCCATAATTAAGCTTTGTAGACATTCAAAACTTGTGCACATACAAACAATGCAGACCGTTAGTCTCTGGCAAAAAAAAATCATACACATGGATCTATATAAATGGCTTTGGAAGGGGGCGGTAATTCAGGTTGTCAGCAATTTATTTCTTAACAATCCCATTCATTTCTTTTCTTTCCTCTCTTCCATCATCTACTGAAATTAATATACTGGATTATTTCATAAAATATTTTATTCCATATATATAAGGAATGTGCTATTACTGATAAATAAAATTATAAAAGTGAAGAGCTCACTGAGACACAAATGCCTTTGAAATAAATCAACATAGTAAGTGTCCTGCCAAATGGCCTGGCTGCCTCATTGGGATTATTGCTAGGGACGAGTTTCACTGACCCCAATCAGTGAATTAGTTTGTGCGGAAACTCCATTTAAATGATATGCTTCTTGTTCTCTTCAGCCCATCTGTAGGAGTTAACAGGTGTGAATTGGTGCCCATCCTGCTGCTTCACCTTCAATTCATTTTTTTTAGTTTGCTTCTTTGCTTTTTGGGTGGCAGCTGAAATGATGAAAAAAAATGCCACATAAGGGGTAATATTTTTCTAACACAAAATAATCAGCACAAAGAAGCTTAAGCTGGATCAGGACCATGACACAGGAAGCCTTTAATTCTTTCTCCTTCATTGTGGTCCTGATCAGAAATGCCCCTCATGCCTACTGATCACAATGGAAGGAAAGCTCACATTTGTGCCAATGACCTTGTTCTGATCTGGCTCACCCCCTCCCCTCCCCCAATGCTGGCTATTATTAGTTTTAAAAAATCAGCCACTCTAGGCCAAACCACATGACATACATATATACATTTATATTATTATTATTATTTTATTTATTTCACTATTTTCCAAGGGCTATGTTTATCCTTCCATCCTTTTCATAATGGAAATATCTATGGGATGGTGAAAGGAACAAAATAATGATGGGGAGACAGGGCCACCCTCCACTGTCTGAGAATAGGTGGCTGGTGACCAGATAGAGAGATGATTTTCAGCCATGGCGCTCTGTATTGGAATAGGAATGGGCAAATCTCTCAATTCTGGTTTCTCTGTTTTTCATATTTCCACAACAGTTTGCATTAAAAAAAGTTCTCACGCAACTTCAGCAGCATTTTACTGCACATTTCTTCTTACACATTTTTCTATGCAATTTTGCCTAATATAGACATATTTGCAAAGCTTTTTCTCCTAATATAATGTATTCATGCATACGTTATTTACATGTTATTTTCATGCATATGTGCATTTATATCCACACTTTAGTGTATGCATTTTTGTACCTATTACTGAAAAATTCAAAGAAGTGCAAATTTCAAAGGATGGTTTTGTTTCAGTTTGCTCTTTCAGAAAGTGTGAATTAGATAGGTTCACTTTTAAATGAGAACTAAATTGAATTTCTGCCCCATCTCTGATTTGGAATGCCATCCCTAGAGAAGCTCACCTGATGTCAACTTTTCTGCACTAGGCAAATTAGCTGGCATTAATTATTGTTTTATGCAGGGCTGGCTCCAGAGGGGGGCTGGGTTGGGTCCTGGTTGAGGACCCCTGTGGCCCAGAGGGGCCTCTGAGGGGCCCTTCCTTAGAGTGGGAGGGTGGCACTCCCATTCCATGTTCCGCAATAGCTTTGGGTCCTGCAACCCAACCCTGCCGTGGATTGTGGAGAGGGACCTCTAAGGCTCTCCCCCAATACAGACAGTGCGGGCTTCAGTAAGCCCATCTGCACACCCCACCTACCTCTCCTGTTAGTGTGAATGCCGTACGTGCTATGTGCATGCCTGCCATCACCCAAGATGGTGGCGGGGGCTTCCCTAAGGGGCTAATGCCCCATTTGACATCTTGGTTGATGACAGGTGTGATGATCCTGTATTAGTGTAAATAGGGTAAGTGTTGTTTGTTTAGAAGATACATGGTAAGTGGAGTGAAAGAGGAGGGGGAGTGAATGGGCAGTAGAATGCTGGATGATTGGCTGAATGTTTAAAATGGCTGACAGTATAAAAGGAAGAATGTCAGGTAAATCTGGGTGGATGTGGTGTGGATGTGTGTGGACATTGGTGGACGTTGGTGGACTTGAGAGGGTTGTTTTGGTGGGTTTTGAGAGGAGAGGGTGGAGTTCGGATTAATACTAAGACCAGTACCTCAGGAATAGATGTAACCATATGCTTAAGTGCCTTTTAAAGAAATCTTGTTATCTGTGTTATTTAATAAATACTTATTTGGTTTACCAAAGGCCTGATCCTTGGCTGGGGTTTCACAGACCAGAAGGGAGGGTGAGGTAAATAACCAAGGCTGAAGAGTGACAAATGGTGGCAGTGGGTGAAGGGAAGAATATAACACCACAAGTATTCAGAGCAAACCAGAATTATAAGCAGTCTGAGTAAATCAAAGGGATTGGGACAGCTTTAGCACTCAGTCACAGAGGTAACCAGATAGAGAGACTAAGGCAGAGTCTCTGGGACTACTGGTTATAGGACGTGACTGGTGGTGCTGCCTAGCAGGGGGATCTGTTGAGATCTGTGCTAGAGCGGGGAGAGAAACCATAAGAAAGGACAGTCCGGACTGGTGGAGTCCCTGGTGGTGCCTAGAGACAGGCAGTAACCACGAGCAGGTAGGAAACTGACAGGGAGAGCCAGGGAAGGGCGTCACATGTGGTGGCAGTAGCGGTGGGATACGAACAACAGAGAATCCTGATTCAAACCAAAGAGAGTCCCAAAGACACATGGTGACAAAGGAGACTACGTCACAGGTGTTGGCTGTAGCAGTGAGATACGAATACTAGAGAATCCCTACCAGTGGTGTGGCAAACAGTAATAACAAAACAAGATTACTTGTGAGAGTGACTGGCAAAGAGTGTGTGGCAAAGAGTGAGTGACCATGGCTGAATATATAAAAATGAAAAGAGAGGAGCTGGTGGAGAAGTGCATAACATTCAATTTACCTCACAAGGGTAAAGGGGTAGATGAATTGAGGGTAGCACTTATAGGATTTGCAACTGCCCAGCAAAAACAACCTGTCAGGGAAGAGACCCCAGAAGGATATTTAAGCAATCCCGCTTATATAGAGTACTTGAGAGAGAAGTTAAGATGGGAGGCTGAGGAAAAAGACAAGCAGAGGGAGTTGGAAGCTGAGAGATTGAGGATGGAAGCTGATGGGAAAGACAAGCAGAGGGAGTTGGAAGCTGAGAGATTGAGGATGGAAGCTGAGAGATTGAGGAGGGAGGCTGATGAGAAAGAAAAGCAGCGGGTCTTTGAGGCTGAGGAAAAAGATAAACAGCGAGAGTTAGAAGCTGAGAGATTGAGGATGGAAGGTGCAGAGAAGGAAAAACAGAGGGAGTTGGAATTTGAGAGAATGAGAGTGGATGCAGAATTACAGGCAGAAAAGTTAAAATTTGAAAGAGAGAAGTTTCATTCTGATGAGACAAGGAAAGACAGAGATGGAGCAAAAATAAAAATTACTCCAAAGGACTTTGCTGTCTATGAGCCTGGTCAAGATCCTCAAATTTATCTCACAACCTTTGAAAAGAGAGCTCAGTCGTGGGGGCTACCTGAAGATAAATACATGCAGTATTTGTCAAACCTGATTAAAGGGGAATTGGCTGAGGTATACCAATATTTCCCCTCAGACAAGCCCGTCACCTATGCTGAGTTTAAAGAGGCAGTATACAAAAGGTTCAGACTGGGGCCTGATTATTTTAGAAAGCTTTTCAGAAACTGCCAGATACAGACAGGGAGGTCTTTTGTGGAACTGGGAGCAAAGTTGATGGATATATTTGGAAAGTGGATGAGTAGTGCCAAAGCTCAATCAGTGGAAGAGGTGAAAAGCCTCATGATATTGGATCAATTATACCATCAGTTACCACCAGAAATAAGGCTCCTGGTCAAAGACCGTTCCCCTATATCGGTGCAGGAGGCCACAGAGATGGTGGATCACTTCACCTCCAATAGAACTGGCTGGGTGGGGAAAACATTAAGAGATTTTAAACCCAGACCATATAATGCTGGCAGAAGGGATGTGATACCACAGCGAGTGAGTCCTCCATTAAAATCTGAAGGGCACAGGACACCCCAGAGTGGATCTGTGTACCCTAAAAGTGAGGAGAAATTATGCTACAAATGTGGTAGACCGGGGCACCTACGTTTTCAATGTGAGGTTGCCAACCCCATTAGTAATCCTGCTCAGACAAGGGCAGTGAAAATAGAGCCCAAGGCTTTAGAAACAGCGAAAAAGGTTCAGTTCTGCCAGATAAACTGGACAGAAGTAACAGACCTTGATTCAAGTCTGAGAGAGGAAGTGAGTGTACAAGGGGCAACTTATTGGGCATTGCTTGACACTGGTGCCGCTCAGACATTACTGAGGCCAGATTTAATAAAATCTGAGGAAATATTACCTCAGGAAACGGTGACTATCCAAGGAGTGAGGGGTGAACCAGAAAGTTTGCCTGTGGCCCTGGTGAAAATGGCGTGGAGAGGCCAAGAGGGCCGATATAAAGTAGGCATTAATGCCCAGCAACAAGAACCAGTAATACTGGGAAGAGATGTTATGGGAGCCCAAGGGAAAATATATGTGGTGACCAGACAGCAACTTAGCAGAGAAAAAGAAGCCATGTTAAGGGGGGCTGAAGCAAACAGGGTGGAAACTGTTAGCCAGCCTCAGGTCACCATAGCAACCACTAGCAGGCCTGCTGAAGGAGACAAACTGTATCAGCTGGTCTCTGGGGAAGAGACAGAGCATTTCAGAGAAGAGCTGAATAAAGATACCAGTTTGAATCCAATAAAGGAACAAGCCCTGACCCAACAGATTCCTTTCACTGACAAACTGAGGAATCAAGTTGTGTGTGAGAATGGGATTTTATATAGACTGTGGATGCCTGCTGAGAGAAAGGATGAATGTGAACCAGTGAAGCAATTGATAGTACCTAGCAAATACAGAACCAGATTGCTAGAGGTAGCCCACGATGTCCCATGTGCAGGACATCTGGGAATAAAAAAGACCAAGAGGAGATTGGCTGCACACTATTATTGGTCAAACATCTCCAAAGATGTAAAACAACATTGTCTATCTTGTGGTATCTGCCAAAAGGTGGGAAAAAGTGGAGTAAAGACTAAGGCACCCTTAAAGCCCTTTCCTATAATTGGACAACCCTTTTATAGAGTGGGAATAGATTTGGTGGGCCCTTTTTCCAAACCCACAAGGCATGGCAAGAAATATCTATTGGTGGTGGTGGATTTTGCCACCAGGTACCCAGACGCAGAAGCACTAAGATCTGTAGAAGCCCCTGTAGTGGCAGAGACTTTATTAAAAATCTTTATGAGGCTGGGTTTCCCTCATGAAGTGCTGACGGATCAAGGCAGTGTATTCATGGGAGAAGTGATGCAATGTATGTGGAAATGTTGTGGTCTAAAACATCTAAAGACCACTACTTACTATCCCGCCACTAATGGGTTAACAGAGAGATTCAATGGCGTTTTGAAGGGCATGATCAGAAGCTATGTTCAAGATCACCCACAAGACTGGGATGAATGTTTGGGATGCTTCTTATTTGCATACAGAGAAGTCCCTCAAGAGTCAACAGGCTTCTCACCCTTTGAACTGATGTTCACTAGAAAAGTGAGGGGACCTTTGGGACTATTAAAAAATTCATGGGAAGGAACCCTGGGAGAGTACAAAACATCTGTAGTAGATTTTGTATTGGAGTTCCGCAATAAATTAACATCAATGATGGAGGTGGTGAAAAAGAATTTGAGTCAAGCACAGCAGAAGCAAAGTTACTGGTATGACAGAACAGCCAGGGAACGTGTGTATGATGTGCGAGATATGGTTATGGCGTTCATACCCAGGAAACATGACAAATTACAGGCTAACTGGGAAGGACCATATACCATCAGAGAAAGGCTTGACACAGTGACGTATGTAATCACCACAGACCAATTAAACAAAAGCAAAGTGGTTCATGTAAATATGTTAAAGCCTTACCATACCAGGGATGCACAGGTGTTGCAAGTTACCTTATTCCCTGAGGGAAGTGGGCCTGAACTTCCAGATCTGGTACAGGAAAGCAAAGACAAAGGAGGGGTAGATCAAGTGGAATGGTCAGAGGAGGTGAAGGAGGAAGTAAAGGAAGAGATTCTGAGAGTTTTGAAAACCTATAGGAATCTCTTTAGTAATAAACCTGGCCGAACCAGTATAGTTATACATTCCATTAATACTGGAGATCATGCCCCAATCAGATCAATGCCATACCGTGTGAATGGGAACGTTTTGAGTGAGATCAAAAAGGAGGTGGAAGATATGCTGGAATTAGGAGTGATCAGGGAATCCATCAGTCCCTGGGCCTCAAGTATTGTCCTGGTTCCGAAAAAAGATGGAACGACAAGGTTTTGCATTGATTATCGGCTAATCAATAAAATCACGGTCCCAGATGCGTATCCTATGCCCAGGGTAGACACAATGTTAGAGTTATTGGGGGCAGCCACCATTATCTCTACGTTAGACCTCTGTAAAGCATTTTTGGCAAATGGAACTAGACGAGCAATCCAGAGCCAAAACTGCCTTCAGTACACCAGATGGGTTATATGAGTTTGTGACCTCACCCATGGGACTAAGGAATTCACCAAGTTCATTTCAGAGGCTAATCAATACTGTGTTGCGAGGCATGTCAGATTTTGCAGTGGCCTATATCGATGACGTGGCCATTTTTAGCAAATCGGTGCCTGAGCATGTCCAACACCTGACAACAGTATTAGAGGCCTTAAGAAAAGCAGGCCTCACAATAAAAGCTAAGAAATGCCAGTTTGGGCTAAAGGAAGTAATCTATTTAGGACATAAGGTGGGGAGTGGGAAAATCACCCCCTTATGGAGCAAGGTGGAGGCAATACAAGCGTGGCCGATCCCCTTAACCAAAAAACAAGTAAGGGCATTTCTGGGTGTGGCTGGTTTTTATAGGAAGTTTGTGAGAAATTTTGGGGAAATAGCAACCCCCTTGCATGAATTAACAAAGAAGAAGTGTTCTGAGCGTGTGGTATGGATGGATGAATGTCAGAAGGCTTTTGATCTACTGAAGCAAGCCTTGTGTCAAGGACCCATATTAATAGCACCAGACTATGAGCAACCATTCATCGTGGCTACAGATGCGTCAGACCTCGCGCTGGGAGTCGTCTTGCTGCAGGAGAAAGAAGGCACCAGACATCCAGTGGCGTATCTGAGTCGCAAGCTGACGCCGAGGGAGAAAAACTATTCGCCGGTCCAAAAGGAGTGCCTAGCGGTCGTGTGGGGACTGAACAAGTTGCGCCCATACGTGTGGGGACGAAGATTCACGGTAACAACGGATCATCGGGCCTTGTTATGGTTGCAGACTATGAAAAACCATAACACTATGCTGCAGAGGTGGTCCTGGGCCCTACAGGACTATCAAGTGGACTTCCAGTTCATCAAAGGCAAGGACAATGTACTGGCCGATGGACTTTCTAGGCAAGTGGCTGGGACTGCAGTGACATGACCAGACGGAGGAACAAAGAAATACATTTTCCCCATAGAGACTTGTTATATTGTTAACGCGACGTATAAATCCTGGAACAGGAATAATACTCTGCTGTTGTTTTAAGGGGGGGGAAACGTGATGATCCTGTATTAGTGTAAATAGGGTAGGTGCTGTTTGTTTAGAAGATACATGGTAAGTGGAGTGAAAGAGGAGGGGGAGTGAATGGGCAGTAGAATGCTGGATGATTGGCTGAATGTTTAAAATGGCTGACAGTATAAAAGGAAGAATGTCAGGTAAATCTGGGTGGATGTGGTGTGGATGTGTGTGGACGTTGGTGGAGATTGTGTGGAGAGTTGGTGGATGTGAGGAGAGGGTGGAGTTCGGATTAATACTAAGACCAGTACCTCAGGAATAGATGTAACCATATGCTTAAGTGCCTTTTAAAGAAATCTTGTTATCTCTGTTATATAATAAAATACTTATTTGGTTTACCAAAGGCCTGATCCTTGGCTGGGGTTTCACAGACCAGAAGGGAGAGTGAGGTAAATACCAAGGCTGAAGGATGACAAATGGTGGCAGTGTGTGAAGGGAAGAATATAACACCACAAGTATTCAGAGCAAACCAGAATTATAAGCAGTCTGAGTAAATCAAAGGGATTGGGACAGCTTTAGCACTCAGTCACAGAGGTAACCAGATAGAGAGACTCAGGCAGAGTCTCTGGGACTACTGGTTATAGGACGTGACTGGTGGTGCTGCCTAGCAGGGGGATCTGTTGAGATCTGTGCTAGAGCGGGGAGAGAAACCATAAGAAAGGACAGTCCGGACTGGTGGAGTCCCTGGTGGTGCCTAGAGACAGGCAGTAACCACGAGCAGGTAGGAACCTGACAGGGAGAGCCAGGGAAGGGCGTCACAACAGGCATGTGTGCACGTCATTCACACAACACGACAGGTAGGTGAGGCATGCGGGTGGGCTTATTAGCCTGCGCTGCCTGTATGGGGTAATGTTGGACTATAGTGCCATGGGCCCAGGGCAGGCTGGTGCCCAAGGGCCCATTCATGCTTGGTGCTGGCCCTGGTTTTATGGTTCAGCCTGGCTTTTAAAGCTTGATATTGCAATTTCTCTGTTTAATGCTTTAATAGTTGTATTTTTATTGCATGGCTTCTTTTGATGGCTGAAGGGTGGCCAAGAAATTTACTAAATAAATACAAATGCAAACCTCTCATTCTCATAGTTATTAAAGTAAATGGTGCATTTTTGAGCAACACTGTAATATTTTGTAGTCTGTACTCTACATGGTCACTTTCCCCTCTGGATTCATTTTCTGCCAATTCTACTATGGATGCTCGAGGAATTAATTCTGATATGAACTGACCATACCTCCTGGACCAACGTGTGGATTGGAGTGGCGTTATCATTTGCACTTCTCCAAATTTTGTGATGCAATTCTCTCAAAAATGTGCTTAAAGTGTACTTAAAGTGCATATTTTAGGATAACATATATTTTGAAATTGTGCTTTTAGAATGTGCTGAACATGTACCTTTAGTGTCCCTCACCACCAACACTGTACCAGCTTTCTTCAGTAACCATGTGCTCATATATTTGTCAAAGAACTCCAGTGTGCAAGCACCAGGTCACATTTAAGGACTCCATATGATTAATTAATTAATTTGCTTGTTAATTAATTTGCTTATTCTCTGTTGTTTTGGTACAGATTTTTATGTTTTCCAAGCAATTTTTCATAGCCAGTTTTGAAAGATTTTTTAATCTGTCTGTAAAATATTGATATTAAGAATGATAATGTTATTGATCTTTTCATTTATTAATATTTCCTTTAAAATATTAATATTCCCTTTGCAATTATGAAAATTTCCATTTTAAATATTGATATTAATAGCAATATTTTGCAAGGGGAGAAACGGATCGGTAAAAGCAGCGGCTGGAAGACAAGAATGAATTTGAATCAATACTGGCCTGTTAGGTTGACAGAATGCTTTTGAGCCAGCACCAATATCCCAATAATAGCTGGAGGATGACACACCTTTTTTCCCCTTTTCCCTTGCCAGTCCTATGAATTTTTATTGCTTAAACAAACTAAACACCCAACAGGAACCTAATAAATTGACTGACGTAAATAACAAAATTTATTTTCTCTTCTCCTCCTAAATGGACCAAACTTAACTTTTAGTGAATCTCTAATGGCTGTTTTCCAGCTAAATAAAAACGTTCTTCTTTTCTGTAAGTTGCTCTTAGCAAAGTCTCATCAGGCTATAAATGCTCATCATGACAACTCACATTCTTGGCAAGCTTTCTCCATCATACGCTAGGGGAAATGGAGCATATTCTATCACCACATGCAGAGATTGTTAACAGGTCATGGCAAGGACAGCATGTAACATGTCTGACATTATGTCTGACATTTATTTGATGGCTCTTGTTCACATGCTTAGGATCAGTTTGGTGACCACATTAGGGAGTCAGAAACAATTTTTTAAAAATTGTTTTTATTTATTAATTTCAGCTAATTATATATCACTTAATTGCCAGCATTTCTAAGCAGTGTACTACACTGCAAAAAGTATACAGAGAATAAAATCAGTTACAATGAATAATAAAAACAGAGAACTTCCTTAAAATGCCTGCTGAAATAGAAACGTCTTCATCAAGTGCCTGACGCTCCACAGAAAGAAGGCCTGTCTGATCTCAGCTGGGAGTCGTTTCCAAGAATCAGGTCTGCAATACTGGCAGCTGTGCTGTGGGGTGCCGCAGGGTACCATCTTGTCCCCTATGCTGTTTAACATCTATATGAAGCCCTTTGGGAGCAGTCATCAGGAGCTTTGGGGCGAGGTGTCAGCAGTATGCTGATGATACCCAGCTCTATTTCTCTGTAACATATGAATCAGGAGAGGCCGTGCAAGCCCTGGACCGCCGCCTGGACTCGGTGGTGGGCTGGATGAGGGCCAATAAACTGAATCCTAGCAAGATGGAGGCGCTGTGGGTTGGTGGTTCCCAAGTTCGGATAATTGCTCAGTTGCCTGCTTTGAACGGGGTCGTACTCCTTCTGAAAGAGCAGGTCCATAGCTTGGGGGTGCTCCTGGATCCATCTTTGTCGCTAGAGGCCCAGGTGACCTCAGTGGCTAGGAGTGCCTTTTACCAGCTTCGGCTGGTGAGACAGCTGCGGCCGTTTCTGGACCGGGATAGCCTGACCACAGTTGTCCATGCACTGGTAACCTCCAGGCTGGATTACTGTAATGCGCTCTATGTGGGGCTGCCCTTGAGGTTGGTCCGGAAGCTGCAGCTGGTGCAAAATGCGGCAGCGAGAGTGCTCACTGGAGCAGGGTATTGCCAACATGTCACCCCGCTGCTGAAAGAATTGCACTGGCTGCCCATTTGCTATCAGGCCAAGTTCAAGGTTCTAGTCTTGGTGTGCAAAGCCCTATACAGCTCAGGACCAGGATACCTTACATACCCAGTCAATCACTGTGCTCTGCAGGTGAGGGCTTCCTGCAGATACCATCTTATCAGGAGGTTCATTCTGTACAATATAGGAAACGGACCTTTAGTGTGGCAGTACCTACCCTGTGGAATTCCCTCCCTTTGAATATTAGGAAGGCACCATCTCTGCTATCTTTTCGGCACCTTTTGAAGACTTTTCTTTTTCAACAAGCCTTTTAAGTTGAGAGCTGTCCCAGACTGTGTCTGTGTCAGAATTGCTTAATATGTTTTTTAATAATGTTTTAACCCTTTTAAAAAAGTTTTTAAACTGTTTTTAAAGCTGTTTTGTCTTAATGTATTTTAAGATTTGTTTTTATAATGTTTTAAAGTGTTTTAGTGCCTTGTTTGCCGCCCTGGGCTCCTGCTGGGAGGAAGGGCGGGATACAAATTAATTAATTAAATAAATAATAATAATAATGGCTTCTAGTGCATACAAGTTGTGCATCTGAGCCATAGGAGACCACTAACAGAGACTCCTCCAAAGTGATCGGGCAGGAATGGAAGGAACCAGATGGTTATTAACATATCCTGGATCCAAATTATTAAGGGCCTTGTAAATTAATACAAGAACCTTGAACTTGGCCCAGTAACATATGGGCACCCAGTGCTAGCTTTTGAGCACTAAAGTAATGTCCTGGCAGTAGTCTGAACACACCAACAGTCTGTTGGCTCTCCAGGCAGGGGCACGGTATGTTTTTGTTGTTACACGCATCTTGTCATTGTGTTAATAAGTCATCATAAAATAATTTACATAGGTATCACCTATGCCTTTGTTCTTTCTCCCATTCCACCTCCCTAGCTGTCTTACTTGGAGCATTAGTGCATTTGAGGTGGAATTTTTAATCAGAATTAGGGCTTTCTCATTGGGTGCTAAGACTTTACTAGGTTACTTTCCTACAAATTCTGTGATTTGGTTCCTCTGCTTTTGCCTGAGTTCATATGAAAAAAACCCAATACTTTATTGCTGTCAACTACAGGCATTTTGCTAATGGTATTAGCTCTATCAAAACCACTTTCCAAATTTCCAGTTTACACTGTGAACACAAAGGAAAGTCTCATGAGTGATGCATTAGTGAGTGATCCCATCTTGGAATGTTTAAAGTAGGGACGGGTGAGAATTTTGATTTAGGTCACATTTCAAGCCAAATCTATCTAATTCTCAGTTTCTGAAACAATATGAGAACCAAAACACAGCCATCCTTCAAAATTTGCGCTCAAAATTTGAAATTTGTGATGCAGCTCACCAACCAAACAATGTTTATAAAAATGCATATGTTAGGGGAAAGTGTGCATACAAATGATGCCCTGCTTGCCGCGCAGCTGACAAGTGGGGCAAGGTTGCAGATGGGGGCGAAGCTGCCGCCTCCATCTTTGTTTGGGGCAACGTCGCGCGTCGCACCTATTGTGTGCGTGCGACGTGCAGTGTGGAGGGGCGGGGCTTTGGGGCTTATTTAAGTCCAGCCGCCTCTCCTACCTTCCTCTTTGCCAGCGTGACGTTGAAGGACGACGAGGGCCGAAGCAGAGCAAGGAGAAGAGCGGCAGTGGCCATTCTGGCTCGGCCGCGTGGTTGGTGCCATTTCGGAGGCGCTTGTTTGCAGCGGCACAGGCCGCATTTACAGGCCAGTTAGGCCACGTTAGTGGGCTGATTAGGCCTCAGTTATTTTCCTTGGTGGAGGTAGTTTGAGGAGGCAGGCGGTCATGAGCCTGGAAGAGTGGCGGCGGCTGGAGCGGGTCTTTTATTAAGGGCTTGCTGGGCCGAATGGTGTGGAAACCCCTCCCCCTTGGTTGGGGGGGTGGGCACTCAGTGTCCTCCAGCAACGCCGCCTTAGTGCTATTGCTAGCCAGTTAAACAAGATCACACACACATTTAATATTGTATAAGAGCAGTGATATAATATAAGGTAATTGGAATAAATCAGTAATTAAAATAAATTAGAGCAAAAGAGCTGCAGGGTTTTGAATAAAAGGATCAGACCTTGCAGACAGTGATTTACTACAGTTAGCAGCTTACAATACTGGTATTCGTGCTGGTGTTTCTGCAGTTGGTGGCTTACAATAATAATAATAATTATTATAATTGGTCTCATAATTCTTATTATAGGCCAGGGAGGATTTAAGTAGTCATGCCAACCAAGCAAGGAAAAGAGGTGTGTGTAAAAGGTCCCCTCATAAAATGCAGGTCTTTGGGCAATTTTAAACCACCACCACCCCATACGCATGGGAGAGGTTTTGATAGTGGTTGAGGTGTTTGGACTGCGATCCGGGAGATTGGGGTTGAAATCTCCCCAACAGCCATGGGCTGCAGGCTCAGAACTAATTACGGGAGAGGAGGCTGCACAAGCCTTTCGAGTCTCAACAGGCCCTATTTACTCCCCTTTTGGTTGCCAAGGCTGGGTGTGAGTTCAGCCTAGGTAGGGGGCGCAAGACAGTGAAGGAGGTGGGTGAGGCCTTGGCAGCCTCTCTTGGCTGTTGTGAAGGGTTCTTTGGTTAAGCTTGCGGCCTTTCCTTGACTCGGGCCTATATTAGGTTCAAGGTACTTTATTCTATTAATTTTATTACATCGTGGTTGCTTGGGGCGTGGGTGGAGCTCTTTGGTTAGGCTTCTGACTTCCTGCTAGGCCCAGGAATATAGTAGGTTGAGGTAGTTAATTCTATTATTATATTACAAGTGGCCTTTGAGGGGCCAGGTGAGCCTTTGGGCCTTTCATATTTGGATACTAATGGTGTGCACAGATGACAGGGTTTGCTAGAAAATGTATAAATCACAACCACTACTTAGGTGACAGTGATCCTTTTCCAAGTGTCAGTTACACATTCCTTGTTAACTCTGAGAAGTTGCATTTATTTGAATTTGGTCTCATATCAAAAACAAGGCATATGGCATTTGTTATATTTACAGAAGGACATGCAAACTTCTGCAGGGAATTGCAGGTCTTGCAGATGATAGTGTGGTTGAATGGGTGGATAGCAATAAAGAGGAAAGACAGATCACTTATCAAGATCTTATCCTCATTTCCAAGATCTTGGACTTTACTGAAACAAGGGCTGCCTTGATGCAAGTTTAGACTCTGTTTTTGACACAGAGGCTGCATTTTAAGATCCAGGCAGACTCTTCACCCTTTCCTGATGACTTTACAACAATAACAAAACCTTTCTTTGTTGGGATTTTTGATAACAATTACCTGAAGTCTCTGCTTTAAGGGAACTGGGTTAGCTGCAAGGAACTAGTAGTTGGTAAAGTGTACTTACTCATAAATGATTTCCTTCCCTTTTGCAGAAGGATATATGCAACAGTGAGATAGGAGGCAAGAGCCCTTCAAAGGGGTAAGTAGAAGCCCCCAGCATAAGCTGCTCAAGGACATGGGTCTCTCCCCGGTTAGACTCTAGGTACTACGAACTTTGCTTGCTGGCTACCCGGTTTAAGGGAAGGTTTGTCTGTTATGGTGTTTTCCTTTTGATTTCCTAGTCCCATACTCCAACTCCAACTCCAGGCTGGCCTTCATGGCCTACAATCTTTGATCTGTTTTCGTTATGGCAGTAATTTGCCAGGGACAGAGGGTAAAGATGCAAATTACACCTGATTCACCACCAGTCTTATTGAAGGGGTTCGGCGGTAAGTGGTTCATACCTGATAGTCTAGGTACCATGCACTACACTTCATTTAACATGGTGCACGCATGTGGCAGAGGTGCCTTATGCATTTATGCGGCCGAACATTGCCTATGGACTGCTATATTTCTTACATGGCGTGCTGCAGATTCTTCTGGGAGGGAACAATCAGGAGACATGTGGGCCCAGAAGTAGTGGGGCACTATCTGTGTGATTCGCTGTTCAGGGGTATGGCAGATTTTGGGATGCATGTTAGCACCTGAGGTCACAGCTCATAGTATGGCTATGTACCTGGGGATTCCCTTGACAGCTGGGAGTAGGGATGATCTCCCCCAGTCTGAGATGGCCATAAGCCTATCCATTGTTCTACTGTGATCACCAGCTCTCGGAATGCTGAAAGGGCTGTAGGGGCTGTGCAAACATGGCCTATTCTTGTGAAATGCGCGCTGGACTTCCCGTAGACTCCATTGCCCCCAGTACGCTCGCCAGCTACCACAGAGCAGGTAGGGCAATTCAGGAATTCTGGGCCGGCACGGGCTATGGCAGGAGTAGGGGCCTGTTAGTCCAAGCACTTCAAGGTAAGCTGGTGGGACTTTCCCTCATAGCTAGGCTGGTGGTTTTTTCCCTATCCCCGTCGCCCTTTCTCACTGGACATTTTATTGGGTATGGTGAGCCAGTGGGAATACAGTATGCTCCTCCGGCTATGAAGCCAGACTTTCCAGGCTGTTGGACGCTCGTCCTCAGGTTTATAAGGGCTATATTCCCCCCTTTTAGAGGGCCTGGGAATTCGGAAGCCTAACAAGTTATAATTATCTTGACAGGCTGCTGGACGGGGACAGAGCAGACGCTTATCCTAATAGGCGGTTCCGGAGGCCTGTCTGTCAGGGCTTTACTGCTCGAGGGCAGGATATGGGCTGCTTCTGGGGCCAACTTATCCTCATCTACCCAGGGGTTATACGGCCCCGGGTGGGGATGACGTGGGAAGGCCCCCTTACTCACCTACAAGGTGTGGCCGGGGTAAAGGGTAAGCAGATGGGCTTGCCCTTGCCCCAGCAGGGGCTGGTCGCCCAGAGCTGTGTGGCAAGCTACTTGCTTATAGACAGTTCCCGCACCTAGGTTTCCCTCTGCAGGTCACTTTAAATTGGGTTTGGTTTGCTGTAATTTAATAAAGTGGCCCTTGTTCAACCCAAGCTGATGTCTCTGTGTCTTATTTCGCCCCTCGACTGCAAGTGAATATATGAGTGAAAAATAAAATGCAAAAATGCATTACACAACAAGAAATGGCTTGTAAAAATGTGTACATTAATCAAAACTGCCTACAAAAGTTTGCTTATTAGGAGAAATTCACACTAAAATGCTGGAGAATCTTCACGAGAATTTTCTTTAAAGAAAATTGCAGATTAATGCAGAAATGTGGAGAAACTGAATTTAAGATTGGAAAAATAAGAAATGGAGAGAAGTAAAATGGACAGATCTTTCCCTAGTTGAAACCTGAGGTAGTCAAAAAGGTGCTTTCCAGATGTTGTTGGACTCCAGTCAGCATGGCCAATGGCCGGGGGGTGATGGGAGCTGGAGTCCAGCAACATCTGGAAGGAACAATGTTATGCTTCAAGCAGTCACAGGTGGGCACTTTTCCTAGTGTCACTACCAGTAATGTCATCTTTGTTTTGGACACTGACACTGCTCTTTTAGATATTTCTACACATATGCAGAGCTTTCCCTGAGCATGATCAAAACAATGTAAGATGATGACATCCAAGATGCTGAGCTGAACAGAATGTTTGTTGGGTCTCAGATGAGTGGCAGAGGAATTTAAGGGCCAACCCATGAATAAGGCTCAAACGTTATTGGAGGATACATTTTTTGCTTGAGTGGAAAATATCCTTGGTTCAGTAAACTTTCAGAACTAATGCATTATGTCATACACTCCAATTAAAAGTTACTGCTAACTTTATAGTATTTGTGCCATTGGAATTCTTGTTAGGGTAATAAAATATATACTCTGTTTTCAGATTTTAAGTTTATTTCATGAAAAGTTGCCTTAAATAATCCTGTTCAATCCAATCTTTTTTTATCAAATTCAGCACATATTAGGCACAGAAATTGCATAAAATTACTACTGCAGCTAGGATGTACAATGCTATGTAAAACACTAATTATAATTAAACACGCATACCATAGGGCGTGCATGCATGTTGTGTGAAATTATCTATTTTTTTTTAAGTCTGTTAAGTGGATATCTACACTAGACAACACAATGACTCACTCTACCCTCTGACCAAATAAGCATTAGAGTAAATTAAACTTAATTTATAAACTTTCAAAGAAAAATCTGAACTGATGTTTAATGTGAAATAATGTGATGGACACATAGGAGATACCTTCCACAGTGTGGCAGATACCTTGTTAAATTATCCGTGGTATTGGGGACTTGCAGGCCATTGAGTATCCCAATTTAATTTGGCTAGTACAGGGGATTTCTAATAATTAATACTGTAATAACACTTAATGATCTGCACTCATGCAATCTGAAAAACCAGCTAGTAGAGCAGTTTTTTGTGGCTGCACAAACAGCTAGTTTTAAATTTGTCAAACGCTGCTATTTTAGCTTCACATCATACAGAGCAGTTGGAGAGGACCCTGCCCATGGGGCTACCACTGACCCGGATGGTGGTGACCCAGCTAAGCATGATGTGGCAAAAGTGAAGAACGTTATCCCAAGGGACTTATTTTGAAATGGAAATGGTGCTGGGAATCAGGATTTAGAGGCAGCTACCAGCTCATCCTCCAGGTGGGGGTGTACATTCAAGTTTTATTAGGAGAAGCACAAAAAAGACTGAAATGCTAGTTTCTTTTTTAACAGTAGAATGAGAGACTTAATTAATCCAGTGCTTTGGACTGATGAACCCGCAACTCTTCTTCCATACAAACTTCCCTCTCCTGAAAAATACAGGTTGGTTTTTCAGCTACATCCTAAGGGACATTTGGTATTGCAGATACTTTGGATACTAAGAAAATACAGGTTGGTTTTTCAGCTACATCCTAAGGGACATTTGGTATTGCAGATACTTTGGATACTAAGAAAATACAGGTTGGTTTTTCAGCTACATCCTAAGGGACATTTGATATTGCAGATACTTTGGATACTAAGGAAACTGCTTTATACTATAATAGCCCATTAGCCCATCAACCCTTGCATTGGCAACAGCTTGCCAAGGATTCAAACAGAGGGTTTTCTCAACCTGTTATCTGTTAGGTGCAGATGTTCTAGGGTTTTCTGCAAAGCATGTGCTCTGCCACTGCGATACAAACCTTTCTCCATGCCCACCATTACACATCCACAGTGGTTGTTGTGACACTATGGAGAGTCACAATATAGGGTTTCAGACTACAGCCCCACATATTCAAAGAATGTGTATGGGGGGTTGTCAGTTAATGCATGCTAGCTTCCCCCTACTGTAGCCATACTGAATGATCAAATGACTAAGGTCCCAGATTCACTTGGGTCCTGATTTGCAGCCTGGTGGGAGGAGGAGGGTGAAGCAAGAGAAGCACCCTATTTGGCATATTGGCATCACCAAGGATTGGCTTGGCTTGGCTGTGCCAGCATAGGATGAGGAGGGGGCAGAAAGGCCTCTGGGGGAGCCAATCTACTCATGGGTGGGCTCTCAAGGTGTCTGTGGGCAGACCAGAGCAAAGACTGGTCTGCTCGGGTCCAGCCACTGGCCTCCTCTCTTCTCAGGCACTTTGGGAAGATCCTCAGTGAGAAAACAGATCATGGGTCCTTGCTTTCATTGACAGTGATCCCCTTAAAGGGTGTGGAGATCAAATTCCCATAGCCTTAGCTGGGGGGAGGAAGCAGGTGTGAGGCACCCCCAGTTGGCTCACCCCCCAATATAACGGTCCATGTTGAAGGGGGCTCCACCCCTTCTTTTATGGGCCAACTCTCTCTGGTGGCTTCCCAGCATGGGCTGGGCAGCATCTTACAGGAGGTGGTCTGTGCGATCAGATCCTAACCCTGTGATAAGCCAAACCCTCTTGAGCCACTGTTAATCAATAAAGAGTTGTGCCCTTCTTTCACCCATCCAAATCTCAGGTCTGTTTGTTTCTTTGCATTGCACTCTCTTCCTCCCCCTTTCCGCCTAGGTCTGCAATACGCTGCCATTTGGGCACATAGGGAGTCTGGAAAGTGCACAGCTGCAAAAACAAACAAACCAAAAATAAAACAAATGCAAACAATTTTCAAAATGTCTAGAGCATGTGAAAACCTTTCAAAACATTAAGAACATCCCAAAACATTTAAAAACAGTCAAATACTTTCACATCTAATAATTTCAAAGTTGCTGGGAATGGTATTTTTCAGCCTTCAAATGCCTTCTGAGAGTTAAAAATGAGAGAGAGAGATGTCCCCCACCAAGGAGGGCATTCCACAAACAGAGAACTGGCAGGGCTGGTGCCAAAGGGCGACCGGATCAGGCCCTGACCAAGGACCCCTGCAGCCCAGAGGGGCCCCTGAAGGGCCCCTTGTTAGGGTAGGAGAGTAGCATTCCCCTTCCACAATCCACGGCATGGTCCCTGCCACAGATCGCAGGGAGGGAGCTTCCAGGCTGCCCGTCCATTCACTCACTCTACCTTCCTCTCTCCTGTCATCTGCTGCTGCGCATGCTGCATGCACAGGGCTGCCATCAACCAAGATGGCGGTGGAGGCTTCTTTAAGGGGCTGATGCCCCTACTGCTATCTTGGTTGATGGCAGGCATGTGAGCGCACGTAGTGTACCGCACATACATGCCATCAACCAAGATGGTGGCAGGGGCATCAGCCCCTTAGAGAAGCCTCCACTGCCATCTTGGTTGATGGCAGCCTTGTGTGCACAATGCATGCAGCAGCAGAAGACAGGAAAGAGATAGGTGAAACATTTATGCCTGGCCCTGGCCCTGGGAACTGGCACACAGAATGTCCTGTCGGGGGTCAGCACCAGCTGGGCAGCACCCAGCAGCAGCACCAGCAGCTGGGTTTCTTTTGCCTTTCATAGGCCCCAAGATGGCTGTTATCAAGGAAGGCACTCTTTTAGAGACATGGCAGAAATTCTCTGACGATCTGCATATGGAGCTCCTTCTCATGCATACTGAATGTGTAGGCATTGCATTAGTAGCAGGGAATGGGGCTCACCAATGTGGCTCCACAACCCCTCCTCCTTTGAACATATGGGGTTTTATTCAATGACATCCTACTCAGAGTAGACCCATTGAAATTAATGAACCTAACTTAGTCATGTCTATTAATTTCAGTGGTATTCCTGAGCATTGAATACCACCCATGGGGGACTTGTCTGAACCTCCCTACTACAATAGAAACAGATCATGCAGGGAGCATTTGCAAATGTTACAGACCGGATGGGAATCATTTGACACATTGAAGCTATTTTTAGCAGTATCTCTATCCGCACAGCTACTTTAACGTGTGTGCTGGCTTCAGAAAGCTTTGGAAGTAATTTGCATGGATTGAAATAGAACTTACTTCCAAATAAAGGCCAATGCTTGATATATATACTCTGCTCAGGGTGAGCAAACTGTGTGCTGATAACAACACACACAGGGCTAGATCTTTTGCATCCCACCACAAAGCATTTAGCTATTACGTATCTTCAGTGCCTTATATTGTGCATGGCTGCTTCAGCCCCTTCATGATCATAAAACAAATGCTTATTTGACTGCCACACAGCTTCATGACAGGGCTTAAACAGGTCTAAGTGAGTTTAAGACTGTCAGAGTTAGTTCGCAATTTGCTAACCTCTAATCAAGAGCACATACAAAAACAATATTAGTCGTTGGAGAAACCTGCGCCTCCCCCAGCAGCTCTGTCCCTTGGGAAAGACTGACATACTTGGAGAATCAGAAGGAATGAATTTATATTCTAGCATAAATATGAAAAAAAATGAAAATATAAAGAAACAACACAGAAGGTAAACTAATTGCACCCAAATCTCCATTGTTGGATGACAAGATCTTGCATTTTGTGCTGTCATGTCACTTGTGGTGGATTACACTGCCATTTACATTGGAACAAAGTCTTTATCTAAGGAGAGATAATTGACACTTTCAAGAAGGCCAATTACCAGTTTAAATAACTTTTCAAATGAAAATGGAAGAAGCAGGAAGTTATTTCCCTCCCTCCCTATAGTGCTAGGAGAGAACTTCATTGATAAAACAGCATTTATAAAACATTAAACAAACATTATGGAGTGTTCACTAGTAAATAGGGTTCACCAGTAAATGGGAGAAAATCAAGCTCCTTCTCTTCCTCAGGAAACAATGTCCAATCCATTATCCCAAGTGAGAAGTCCAGAAAAGGCTTATTCAAGTGGATATTTTTGCAGAAAATCCCAAGCCTGATGTCAGCATCAGACTTGGATAGTTCATGGATTCAGTTGTGGACCATGTGGTGAGACGGCAGTACTCACCTGACCTCCTGATAACTGAGTCACTGCTGCTTACCAGGAAGTAGAGGGTGAAGTGTGAGTCAGCTGGGAGGTCAGCACAGTGCAAACACACCAGCAGAGTCAATCTGGCACTCCTGTTGATGTGTTTGCACCACACCAACTTCCCCACTGACTCACCTCTCCCATTCTTGGTAAGCAGCAGTGACTCAGCTGTCACAAGGTCAGGTGAGGGCCACTGCCCTGTCACGCTCTCTACTGCTGCATGGATCATGGCTGTACATTTTGTATACTATATGCTTTAATTTTTGTTAGCCACTTTGAGATCCAGATGTGGTGCAAAGCGGGGTATAATTGTTTATAATAATAATAATAATAATAATGCTAACAGCACCTATATCTTAAATATTCACAAGGACTCATCCTGGAGTTCCAACCAGAATATTGCTGCTACCAACCATACTGTGCTTTAAAACAATATATTATGGACACCTAGAGGCATCCACACTGAACTGTAAGCGTATTACTTGCCTAAGACACATTCCATTTCTATTTTCTGAGGAACATCAGGGATAACAGCATAGTAGTAAGTGATCAGTCTGCTGTTAACAGAACTGTAGAAGCTACTTCACCATGGCTTTCTCCCACACTGTCATAGTTATGCTTGGCATCTTGGAACCATGTGGATGGGAAAATTTTTACCTGTCCTTCTTCCCACCTTCCTTCCAGGGTGTCGGAAGGCAGAGCTGGGGTCCCAATCCCGGGGAGCTGGATCCCGGAGAGTTGGGAGAAGAGTATTCGGATGGATGGCAGAGGGAAGGGGGAGGAACTTCCCCCCTTTGGAGCGAAGACGAAACAGAGGAACTGCCAGTGATAAGGTCGCTTAGCAACGGGGAGCCTGAGCCCTCCCTGGACATTCTCACGCCTCCCCCTCTTTCAGGCTCAGAGCAAGAGGGGGAAGAGGGAGGGCTGCTCACAGCCGAAAAGCGGGGAGGCAGTTTACCATCAGCCCCTTCCCTATCCCCCATCCTGGAATCGGAAACTTCAGAAGAGGAGGGGGTGATGCTTCCCCCCTCACTGCGCACACGCAGACAGCTGAAAAGACAGGAGAGAAGGGGGGAAGGCAGGCAGTACCTGAGGGGCAGTTAAGGAGGAGTGAAAGATTGCGCGCCCGTTTGGCCCCTTCTTAAAGAACAGGCGGAAAGAAGTCCCTTGCTCTGTCAACTTTCTCCCAATGCCGCAGGACCTGTATCCCTGTATTGATTCATGAGAAAACGCAGTCTTTGTTTGGACATTACCCTAATAAAACATGAATTAACTACAATCGTTGGTCTGGTTCCTGAGTCACATCCTGGGCCTGACACAGGGGGTCAATGATCAAGAGCAATGAATCCATATGATTCATCATGCATACAATTCTATCAGCCCTGTAGCCAGCCTTCTTTGTTAGGTGGGGCAGCCACATTTCTAGGTGGGGCATTTGGAGGAGGAGAGGTATGTAGCACCAGCCAATCCCCCCCCCGCACCACTGATGGATAAGATGTGAGGATCGGGCCAGGGGAAGGGAAAGGCAGTGACCTTCTCCCTCACTCCTCTTCCATCCAGAGAGTGTGTTAACTTACATGAATGAAGTTTAATCAGTTGAACTGTGTCACCCAGGAACACCTGACTCAAAAGCTTCCCTTTGCCTATAGCCACAGTCCCCTTTCAGTTGTGGTTTGTCCCTGTGTTCTGATTCTTCATGAATGCTACTTTGGTAAAGAGAGTGAGCTTCTGAGCTTGGCTTTGATGCTGCATTAATTATCTCAGTTACAGATTGCACCTGAAAAACAAACTTATTTATTTATTACATTTATATACTGCCCTGTAGCCAAAGCTCTCTGGGCAGTTTACAAAAACTTGTTGTGATGTTCCTATATTAATGTATATATGGTAAGTGTTGGTTGTTTAGAAGATACATGGTAAGTGGAGTGAAAGAGGAGGGGGAGTGAATGGGCAGTAGAATGCTAGATGATTGGCTGAGTGTTTAAAATGGCTGAACGTATAAAAGGAAGAGTGAGAGTGGAATCTGGGGGGAGAAGAGAAAGAGTGGGTTGTTTGGTGGGTTTGAGAGAGTGGTTTGCCAGGAGAGAGTGGAGAAGGAGGGGGGTGGAGTTCGGATTAGTATTGAGTAAAACCATATGCTTATGTGCCTTAAGAAGAAATCTTGTTAATCTTGTTAGCTTTGTTATCTTTAATAAATACTTAATTTGGTTTACCAAAGGCCTGATCCTTGGCTGGGGTTTCACAGACCAGAAGGGAGGGTAAGGTAATGACCAAGGCTGAAGGGGAACTGTAACAAATGGTGGCAGCGGTGAAGAGAATAACAATACCAGTATTCAGAGTCTCTGGGAATACTAGTATTGGGACGTGACTGGTGGTTGCCTAGCAGGGGGATCTGTTGAGATCTGTGCTAGAGCGGGGAGAGAAACAATAAAATAAAGGACAGTCCGGACTGGTGGAGTCCCTGGTGGTGCCTAGTGACAGGCAGTAGCCATGCGCAGGTAGGAACCTGACAGGGAGAGCCAGGGAAGGGCGTCACACGTGGTGGCAGTAGCGGTGGGATACGAACAACAGAGAATCCAGATACGAACAACAGAGAATCCAGATACGAATACTAGAGAATCCAGAACAGTGGTGTGGCAAACAGAAATAACAAAACAACATTATTTGTGAGAGTGACTGGCAAAGAGTGTGTGGCAAAGAGTGAGTGAACTCAAACACCATGGCTGAATACATAAAAATGAAAAGAGAGGAGCTGGTGGAGAAGTGCATAACATTCAATTTACCTCACGAGGGTAAAGGGGTAGATGAATTGAGGGTAGCACTTATAGGATTTGCAACTGCCCAGCAAAAACAACCTGTCAGAGAAGAGACCCCAGAAGGATATTTAAGCAATCCCGCTTATATAGAGTACTTGAGAGAGAAGTTAAGATGGGAGGCTGAGGAAAAAGACAAGCAGAGGGAGTTGGAAACTGAGAGATTGCGGATGGAAACTGAGAGAATGAGAGTGGATGCGGAATTACAGGCAGAAAAGTTAAAATTTGAAAGAGAGAAGTTTCATTCTGATGAGACAAGGAAAGACAGAGATGGAGCAAAAATAAAAATTACTCCAAAGGACTTTGCTGTCTATGAGCCTGGTCAAGATCCTCAAATTTATCTCACAACCTTTGAAAAGGCAGCTCAGTTGTGGGGGTACCTGAAGATAAATACATGCAGTATTTATCAAACCTGATCAAAGGGGAATTGGCAGAGGTATACCAATATTTCCCCTCAGACAGGCCTGTCACCTATGCTGAATTCAAAGAAGCAGTGTTTAAAAGATTCAGACTGGGGCCTGATTATTTTAGAAAGCTTTTCAGAAACTGCCAGATACAGACAGGGAGGTCTTTCTTGGAGCTGGGGGCAAAACTGATGGACATATTTGGGAAATGGTTGACAAGTGCGAAAGCTCAGTCTGTGGAGGAAGTGAAAAACCTCATGATATTGGATCAATTATACCATCAGTTACCACCAGAAATGAGGCTCCTGGTCAAAGACCGTTCCCCTACATCGGTGCAGGAGGCCGCAGAGATGGCGGATCACTTCGCCTCCAACAGAACTGGCTGGGTGGGGAAAACATCAAGAGATTTTAAACCCAGACCATATAATGCTGGCAGAAGGGATGTGGTATCACAGAGAGTGAGTCCTCCAATAAAATCTGAAGGGCACAGGACACCCCAGAGTGGATCTGTGTACCCTAAAAGTGAGGAGAAATTATGCTACAAATGTGGTAGACCGGGGCACCTACGTTTTCAATGTGAGGTTGCCAACCCCATTAGTAATCCTGCTCAGACAAGGGCAGTGAAAATAGAGCCCAAGGCTTTAGAAACAGCGAAAAAGCTTCAGTTTTGCCAGATAAACTGGACAGAAGTAACAGACCTTGATTCAAGTCTGAGAGAGGAAGTGAGTGTACAAGGGGCAAATTATTGGGCATTGCTTGATACTGGTGCCGCTCAGACGTTACTGAGGCCAGATTTAATAAAATCTGAGGTAATATTACCTCAGGAAACTGTGACTATCCAAGGAGTGAGGGGTCAACCAGAAAGTTTGCCTGTGGCCCTGGTGAAAATGATGTGGAGAGGCCGAGAGGGCCGATATAAAGTAGGCATTAATGCCCAGCAACAAGAACCAGTAATAGTGGGAAGAGATGTTATGGGAGCCCAAGGAAAGATATATGTAGTGACCAGACAGCAAATTGGCAGAGAAAAAGAAGCCATATTAAGGGGGGCTGAAACAAACAGGGTGGAATCTGTTAACCAGCCTCAGGTCACCATAGCAACCACTAGCAGGCCTGCTGAAGGAGACAAACTGTATCAAGTGGTCTCTGATAAGAAAGAAGCAGAGCAATTCAGGGAAGAGCTGCATAAAGATATAAGTTTGAAGCAGATAAAGGAACAAGCTCTGACCCAACAGATTCCTTTCACTGACAAACTGAGGAATCAAGTTGTGTGTGAAAATGGGATTTTATATAGACTGTGGATGCCTGCTGAGAGAAAGGATGAATGTGAACCAGTGAAGCAATTGATAGTACCTAGCAAATACAGAACCAGATTGCTAGAGGTAGCCCACGATGTCCCATGTGCAGGACATCTGGGAATAAAAAAGACCAAGAGAAGATTGGCGGCACACTATTATTGGCCAAACATCTCCAAAGATGTAAAACAACATTGTCTATCTTGTGGAATATGCCAAAAGGTGGGAAAAAGTGGTGTAAAGACTAAGGCACCCTTAAAGCCCCTTCCTATAATTGGACAACCCTTTTTATAGAGTGGGAATAGATTTGGTGGGCCCTTTTTCCAAACCCACAAGGCATGGCAAGAAATATCTAGCGGTGGTGGTGGATTTTGCCACCAGGTACCCAGACGCAGAAGCACTAAGATCTGTAGAAGCCCCTGTAGTGGCAGAGGCTTTATTAAAAATCTTTATGAGGCTGGCTTTCCCTCATGAAGTGCTGACGGATCAAGGCAGTGTATTCATGGGAGAAGTGATGCAATGTATGTGGAAATGTTGTGGTCTAAAACATCTAAAGACCACTACTTACCATCCCGCCACTAATGGGTTAACAGAGAGATTCAATGGCGTTTTGAAGGGCATGATCAGAAGCTATGTTCAAGATCACCCACAAGACTGGGATGAACGTTTGGGATGCTTCTTATTTGCATACAGAGAAGTCCCTCAAGAGTCAACAGGCTTCTCACCCTTTGAACTGATGTTCACTAGAAAAGTGAGGGGACCTTTGGAACTATTAAAAAAATCATGGGAAGGAACCCTGGGAGAGTACAAAACATCTCTAGTAGATTTTGTATTGGAGTTCCGCAATAAATTAACATCAATGATGGAGGTGGTGAAAAAGAATTTGAGTCAAGCACAGCAGAAGCAACGTTACTGGTATGACAGAACAGCCAGGAAATGTGTGTATGATGTGGGAGATATGGTTATGGCGTTCATACCCAGGAAACATGACAAATTACAGGCTAACTGGGAAGGACCATATACCATCAGAGAAAGGCTTGACAGTGACGTATGTAATCACCACAGACCAATTAAACAAAAGCAAAGTGGTTCATGTAAATATGTTAAAGCCTTACCATACCAGGGATGCACAGGTGTTGCAAGTTACCTTATTCCCTGAGGGAAGTGGGCCTGAACTTCCAGATTTGGTACAGGAAAGCAAAGACAAAGGAGGGGTAGATCAAGTGGAATGGTCAGAAGAGGAAGTAAAAGAAGAGATTCTGAGAGTTTTGAAAACCTATAGGAATCTCTTTAGTAATAAACCTGGCCGAACCAGTATAGTTATACATTCCATTGATACTGGAGAGCATGCCCCAGTCAGATCTGTACCGTGCTGTGTGAATGGGAAAGTTGTGAGTGAAGTAATCTGTGTAGGACATGGGGTGGGGAGTGGGAAAATCACCCCCTTATGGAGCAAGGTAGAGGCAGTGCAATTGTGGCCTGTCCCCTTGCATGAATTAACAAAGAAGAAGTGTTCTGAGCGTGTGGTATGGATGGATGAATGTCAGAAGGCTTTTGATCTACTGAAGCAAGCCTTGTACCAAGGACCCATATTAATAGCACCAGACTATGAGAAACCATTCATCGTGGCTACAGATGCGTCGGACCTCGCGCTGGGAGTCGTCTTGCTACAGGAGAGAGAAGGCACCAGACATCCAGTGGCGTACCTGAGTCGCAAGCTGACGCCGAGGGAGAAAAACTATTTGTCGGTCCAGAAGGAGTGCCTAGCGGTCATGTGGGGACTGAACAAGTTGCGCCCATACGTGTGGGGATGAAGATTCACGGTAACTACGGATCATCGGGCCTTGTTATGGTTGCAGACTATGAAAAACCATAACACTATGCTGCAGAGGTGGTCCTAGGCCCTACAGGACTATCAAGTGGACTTCCAGTTCATAAAAGGCAAGGACAATGTACTGGCCGATGGACTTTCCAGGCAAGTGGCCGGGACTGCAGTGACGTGACCAGACGGAGGGACAAAGAAAGACATTTTCCCCATAGAGACTTGTTTATATTGTTAACGTGACGTATAAATCCTGGAACAGGAATAATACTCTGCCGTTGTTTAAGGGGGGGGAAATGTGATGTTCCTATATTAATGTATATATGGTAAGTGTTGGTTGTTTAGAAGATACATGGTAAGTGGAGTGAAAGAGGAGGGGGAGTGAATGGGCAGTAGAATGCTAGATGATTGGCTGAGTGTTTAAAATGGCTGAACGTATAAAAGGAAGAGTGAGAGTGGAATCTGGGGGGAGAAGAGAAAGAGTGGGTTGTTTGGTGGGTTTGAGAGAGTGGTTTGCCAGGAGACAGTGGAGGAGGAGGGGGGTGGAGTTTGGATTAGTATTGAGTAAAACCATATGCTTATGTGCCTTAAGAAGAAATCTTGTTAATCTTGTTAGCTTTGTTAGCTTTGTTATCTTTAATAAATACTTAATTTGGTTTACCAAAGGCCTGATCCTTGGCTGGGGTTTCACAGACCAGAAGGGAGGGTAAGGTAATGACCAAGGCTGAAAGGGAACTGTAACAAATGGTGGCAGCGGTGAAGAGAATAACAATACCAGTATTCAGAGTCTCTGGGAATACTAGTGTTAGGACGTGACTGGTGGTTGCCTAGCAGGGGGATCTGTTGAGATCTGTGCTAGAGCGGGGAGAGAAACAATAAAATAAAGGACAGTCCGGACTGGTGGAGTCCCTGGTGGTGCCTAGTGACAGGCAGTAGCCACGCGCAGGTAGGAACCTGACAGGGAGAGCCAGGGAAGGGCGTCACACTTGTCCATACTACAAATTTTGGGAAGGGCAGAGAGGAAATAAATACCCGAGGGTGTGTTTGTTAAATCCTCCTTGAGAGTCCCCCTTTCTTCTCTTATTCCTGATCTTTAGATTTTCCTTCCTGTTGGACAAACAAGAGAAAGCTTTTTTAATTGGCTGCTATTTAAAGGACAAACTGAGCAACTGGAAACTAACTGCAGAAAGCAACTGGATTTTTTTTACTGGTTACTGGGTTGATTTTTCGGTTCACAGACTCTGAAAAGGCCTCATGCTGAGCTGCACATATTGGGAAATCAGAAATTAGGCCTGAGTTACAGCCTAAGTGGCGAGCCAGCCAGCAAGCCAGCTAGCTAGCTAACTATAGTGTACACAGCAATATTTCTATTCCTCTAGGGCTGTTTTCATCCTTTGCCATCAGATACCCCCAAAGAGAAGAAAAAATAGCCACTATGATTGCGAGTATAGTGAGTGCTTTAAAAGAGCAAAGGTTAGCCATTTCAGATCACTTTAAGTTATCTCTTTATTTCACCATTTAGCAATAAGCATCCAATCCTGCTGTATTTATTATGATAACTGCAGAATAAACAAACTTACTTTTTACTTCAGGCAAACAAACATGCTTCTTTATTGCTGGCTGGGTAGAGAACACAAATGAAAATAAAAAGCAGAGCAAAGGAAAGTCATGTAGCTCATAATACAAAGTTCTAATATTTAACTCTTCAAGGGGCATGTCACTATACAGGCTGCTTTGTTCAGGATCAGTTAACTGATTATAGGATGACTGTGATCATGAGAAATCCACCCTCAGTTAGGGAAAATCTTGAGTGAGCAGACATTTGGGTGCCTTGAAGACGACTCGAATAGCTACACTGGTCCAAAAAGCAGCAGTTAGATTATTGGCTGGGGTTCCATTTTGATTTTATATAATCCTTGTTTTCAAATAGCTGCATTGGTTGTTAATTAATTTCTGGGCCCAGTTCAAGGTGCTGATGCTAGTGTTTAAAGCCCTACGTGTTTGCTAGCAACCAGGGAGTGCTACCCATTCCTAGCAAATTCTGAATATCTTGCTAGAGCCATCAACGAACCTCCTGTTGTAGCATTTCACCTGCGTAAACTGTTAGTGAGAGCTGTGCTTAAGCCACCTGTCAGAAATCCTGGATCTTATCTTTGTCACTCCAAACATTGAATCAACTGTGTGTACCTCATGGAGGTAACAACTTTCAAAAGTACTGAGAAGGGCAGAACAGATTACAGCAAACAAAACATCACCTGCAAGTCCTGCAACATAATTTATGTCATCACATGCAAAAGAAATCAGGATGTCATATCCAATAGGTAGGAAAAACGACAGCTGACCTAAGCACACTTCAGAAACCACAAATCAGCACTCTTGACTTAAAAAGTGGAGCAACCCATTACAAAACATACTCAGTCATAAAGCTCAGTGGGTGACTGTGGGCCAGGTACGTATTTCAGCCTAACCTACATCATAGGGGGTTGTGAGGCTCAATGTGGGGAGACAGAGAATCATGTATACCACCTTGAGCTCCTGGGAGGAAAGGTGGGATATAAATATACTAATAAATACATTTTAAATGTACTAATAAATAAAATAAATAAATGTAGCTGGGGGTAAAACAATATAATCACCTCATGATCTGTATTTCAAAGTCAACTGAGCAATCTGTTAAGATAACTTTGGTATAACTTTATAATCAATCTTGAGACAAAAATCATTGGCCAAAATCATAAACAGAGACTCTACTTTCAGGTTAAAGTCAGGATCTTGGTGTGTCTCAACAAATAAAGCGTGGTAACCAATGTCATGCTGGGACTCTCCTCCCCCTGCAATCACCCTACACCTCATATATTTTGGGCAGATGGGAGGGACATGGGGGGATTCAGGGGGGAGAAGATGAAGGGGAAGTCTTGTTGCCACCCACACAACCTACCACAAGGATAAGATGTTGTAGATGGGAAGTAACTAGCCTGGGAACCAAGCAATCATAATTTGGAGCTTTGGTACCTTGTACTGCTCAAAAGATGCCCCAGTGACTACAATTGGCAAACACAATATTATGTTTGTTAAAGGACTCCATGTCTATAGGCTAGCTGACGTTAGACAAGATGAGCTGCGGTCCCAATTACACTTTGGCCACTGACATGCTCCCAAGAGTTATCTGCATCACTGGGTAGCACTGATTGAACCTGGTCTAAATAAAGAGTACAAGACTGCGTCCTCATATATCCTTGAACTCTGACAATGTTTCCAAACGAACGACCTGAACCACATACAAGTGATCTTATCTGTAAAGTGGGTGGCAAACTAATTAGAGTAGGCAGAAGACGACCCTGGATTCACAAGGCAATTCGCCACTTGAAAGAGTTCCACAGCAGAAGCACTTTGCATGTATTTTCATCAAAAGGAACGGGTGCTTTATTGTAATCATTCACCTGCAGATCATGTAGGAGACAACTCTAACATTCTTTTCTGCCTACTTAATCTGCTACAGGCTCTTTATATACTCGCGAGACCTCTCTGCCAATGACACAATGGGATAGGATACCTAAACAGATAGATGGATGGGTGTCAGGGTCAGGCAGTTTGAGAGACATAAAGGAGCTAAGGAAAACTTGATTAGCCATAGATTTCTTCATTCGCTGCTGTGCTAATTCACTTAGAGCTGATTTACACATGTATGTAAATCATTCAATAGCTTATCACTTGATGACTTGTCACACAATGCCTGGCAGCTGCACATGTAAACTGCTTCCATCAAAAAGCTTTGATTGAGGTAGCATCAGGTAGCATGGAAGCTCTATGCAGTGCTTTTTCAGTCATACAAGTCATCAGTGGAGGCTGCAGTCATCCAATGAACTCACTCCTCGATCAACCAGAGGTTTGGGTTTTTTAAAAAAATATTAATTAATTATTAATGATATTTACTAATGTCATAAAGCCATTTTTAAACATTCCTGTTGCAAAACTGAAAGCTTGTTATACTGTGTTTCTTAACATCCTAATTCTAAACACATTCATTCAGAAGTAAGTCCCTCTAGTTTCAATGGGACTTCCCTCCAAGTAATTATGTTTTGGATCGCAGCCTGGTTAATCTTAACAAAACATTCAGCTCCTCTTCAAGTGACACCCCACTGTCACCAATGTAACTTGAGATAAACAGCTCACCTTAGGTAGCAAGGTATTACAGCAAATTTGTTATCATATTCATCTGTCCCTCATCTTTCTCCCAAACAAAAATCCCTAAAATAGCTCAAGAATGAATTTCTGGCAAGCCACAGGCTGTTCCTCTCTTTGAAATGCATAGGTTTAGCAGCATCATGTCAGATCATTTTTCATAACCCTTGTTTCCTTGTCAGCATGTCATAGCCAGTAAAGAGCCGCTAGATTATTAGTACAAATATATACATCTTTTCTCAGCTTCCATCTCACTGCTGTTTAATACTACTTTACTCAACCACTGCATTTACCAGCTCAGAATACCTTCTGTTTGTAGAAATGCACATTTATATTATTATTATTATTATTGGGGAGTTTGTAAGAGTTCCCTGAGCACAGGCTGACAGGCTGCGTAGCACTTTGTCATCTATCATTGTACAAAAGATCTGTCAAGCCGAGAAACAATTTCAAAAAAAAAAAAATCCTGCATGGATATGCTTTGAAGAAGTAACTGGCTCTGTGATCTTTGATGTCTTTCGATTTATTTATACCCCCCTTTTTCTTTAAATTTTGGCTGTGGAAGGTACTTAATGTACCAAAAACAATTTGTACAAGCATTATTTTACCAATTGAAAGTGTGTACGCCTTGCTGAGGTCTTCTTTATCTAACTGTTGCTAATACATTTTCATGCTGAGCTCTTATGGCTTCATTTTACAGTTGAGGAGATCACCCACTCCATGCTGTGTTAGAAATGGGACCCTCGTCACTTGAGTCTATAGAGGGCACTTAACATGTGAACAGCAGACAAAAAAAGTTGCCACTTTAAAACCTCTCTATCCCTTTATATTCTTTGTTGAAAACTTAGCCTCTGTTTTCAGGCTTTTCTCCATATAGCGAAAACACTGTAAATCAGAAATAACTGGCCTAATCAAGATGAGATGGGTTTTTTTTTTTTTTTTGTTTTAAAAACGATTCATTTCAATATACTTAAAGTTAGGACAATTGGGGTTTTTACTCCCCTATTATCTCTGACATATTGGTCTTCAAATTTTTGACATCTGTCTGTAGTTAACATGTATTCCCTTCTAATCTAACAAATCAAGAAGAATTAATGGATGACTCCTCACAGGGCTGTTACTGAGCTTGACTGGGAGAAGGATTGTAAGTCATGTGGATTCCAAGGCCACCACTCCAAAACACTATTCTTCAGAAAGTCCAATAAAAATTAATATGCCTTGCACACAGGTAAGGGCTCTCAATGACTGCAGCTATATAAAACATCTTTATTGTCATCGCTATGAAATTAAAAAGTGAACATTTCTTGATTGTGGTTCAGCAAAGTTTTGAAGGTAAATATTTACATAGCTAGACTCAGGATGGGGGGAGATTTAATTCTGTGCACATTTTAATGCAACCCTCCCAATTTGCATGATACAATATGCAAACTGAATAACATCTATCATTCAAAATTTGTACTGTTCCAGTTTTTGTGATGCAGCTCTCCAGCCAGAGTGTGTACAAACGTGTATATTAGGGAAAGTGTGCCTGGAGCAATGTGAACTTAAAATACTGATTAACTTTCATGTGAACTAGACTTAAGATTGGAAAAAATGAGAAACTGAGCAAAACCAACATTGAGAGGTTTGTTCACCCTTAAACTCGACTCAAAAATTAATCTCTGATTTTATATGGCTCAGGGTGCAATGCTATAGAGCCTGGGAGGGCATCCCTAGGGCCGTAGGATACTGTTGGCCTCCCCCTCTGTGGGTGGAGAGGGAGGTCACTATATGGACGGAGAAGGCTGCTGCAGACTGGCAGCAGAAAGCTCCATCACTGGGGCTGCCCTGCTGGCAGTGAACTACAGATGGGAAGGGCAAAAGGAAAGCCATGGCTCAGGCATGCCTGGGGCAGATCGTGGAAGCCTTTGGATCTAGTGGCCACACCTCCAGAATGGAGGAGGGGGATACACCAGCCCTGAAACTGGTGTGGTTATTTTCTCTCCTATTGGGACCAATGGGAGGGGGAAAGAGAAAAACTGGTGGGGTGGGGGGAGATTAACAGCTACTCACTGCCTTCTGTCCCACTGGTGCAAGTGCAGCAGGACTTAGGAAGTGGCGATTCCCCACCTGCCCATTCCCTCCCCTGACCTCCATAGGATTGCTCTGTTATCACTCACCATTGAACAAAGTGGGTCTTCCTTTCGCGTAAGCATGCCTAAGATGAGGCTGTTTGTTTTGCTCCAAAATGTAAGTGTTCCAGCACAACTAGGTCTTCTAAAGTCATTGGTACTATTCCAGTTTAACTGGTTTGTGGAGTGCAACTACAGTGCTTATATTCATATGTAAAAGCAGAGGATTTCTACCTTTTCTTTGATTTCTTGTGTTGTTCTCTGTAAAAAGATCAGACACTGAGACCTGCAGCTAGGAGAAGCAGCTGGGGCAATAATTGCTTTGAAATTATGTTCTGGACAGCTGAAAAGGAAGGATCAGCATCAGAGCCTCTTGTTTTCCACCCTGTCAGTTTTTTGCCCAGCTATGGATTTGTTGTCCTCGGCTCCTGATGATTCCACTGACACCCCTGTCAGAAAATGAATTTTTTACTCTGCACTTGATTGAGTCCATTCATAGGGTGTAACTCTGTTGAAAAGTGTCACTCTCAGGTTCACTCGTTCATAGGGATTTTTTTTTTGCAGTTTAGACATCTGTCCCTCCTGTCTATTCATTATTCATCAACCTATATTTTGTTCATTGATAAATACTTTCATGAAGGGCTTTACACCAAGCTAAGAGGGAAATGCTTTCAGTTTTAAAATTACTCTGATTCATGGGTTGAAATAAATTCACTTCACAAAAAGTAAGTATTCACTGAATATTAAATGTCTGTTTTATTTTGGTACCAAACATTTTCTATCTTGCAGTATTTGACAACCGACATACAATGACATTTAATGGCTGCCAGTACTGACAACCTATTCATTATTTATTACATTTATGTCCCATCTTCCCTCCAAGGAACTGTACATGGTTCTTTCTGTTTTATCTTGACAACAATCCTGTGAGGTAAGTTAGGTTGGGAGATCATGGCCAGCCCAAGATTACTTAATGAACTTCATGGCAAAGTGGAGATTTGAACCCCTGGTCTCCTCAGTCCCAGCTTGACATTTTAACCACTACACCACTGCATTGATTCTCCCACCATACTGGCTCTTTAAGCATTGCTATACCACCATGGTTTGCCGCTCTCTACCTTCATATTTCATATTTGGCAGCATGTGATAGTGGACATACAGTAGGAATTTTTAACTGGCAGCATTTGATCAGTAATAGGCAATTGTAATTAGTACTGCCATCTTATTTATTTTATACCCCGCTCGTCACCATCTAGGCCTCAAACTGGCTTACAACGATAAAAATATACAATGTACAAAATTCAAAACCTCAAAAATTTAAACTTCTATTTAAAATGGAGATTTAAACAGAGAACATCAGAAAATTTTAAAACATCAGAGAAACATTTATGATGCAAGGCCTTCTAAAATAAAATTGTTTTAACCAGGCGTCTGAAACTTAGCAGGAATGGTGCCTGTCTGACTTCTAGTGGGAGGGAGTGACACAGAGTTGGGCCCACAATACTGAAGGCATGACTTCTCATCGGCATGAGTCAAACTTCTGGTCCATGGGGACCACTAATAGTGTTCCCCCAGATGATTTCAGTGATTGACCTGAGACATACAGGGCAAGGTATCCTGGACCTAGGTTATTCAGGGCTTGGTACCCTGAGTAACAAGAATCTTGAATCTGATCATGTTGCAGATGGGAAGCCAGTGCAGGTCTTTTAACAGTGGTGTCATGTCTTGGTGGTAGTTCCTATCACCAGTCTAGTTGCAGCATTCAAAGCCAGACCCTTCGGGAGAGGGGCGGTTGCAGTACATTCAAAGGGATATTGGATGCAGTGTATGTTTGCTTCCACCCATGTCGCTTGCATCCCACCTATGACTCCACACCTTTTTTGCCATTGCACAGGCAGAGTGCTCAGCCAGCATATCACAGGAATGTTGCTAGTGTATCTGCCACAGCAGCAGCATGCCTGGCAATCAGCTAGTGGATCTAGCAGTCTAGTACTGATACCTGAAGGTCATGAGATTTCATATCTAAAGCTTGCCACCCCCATCAAGCTAATTCAGATTATGGGAACAGGGCTAGCTGCAAGTGGTTTGCAAGACCAGCAGAGCAATTCTATATCAAGGAAGCTGGGATAACTCAAGCTAGGCTGAAGTACACCAGATCCTAACTCCATTCAGGAGCCCCTGGAGGGGAGAATGCTGGCTCAGCTGGCAGAGTCCAGTGGAAAGAAAATAAAAGCACTTGAGGTCACATGAACAAGTTGAACAGATGTAGGATATGGTACTTTGTGCTATGGGAATACGTCTATGAGCAGTTATGTTAAGGAGGAATCTAGAAAAGGAGAAAGAGAGCAGGCCCAACAGTGAGGAACCTTTTGCAGCCTGAGGGCCACATTTTCTTCTGGGCAATCTTCTGGGGGCCACATGGCAGAAGAAAAGTGAGCAGAGCAACAAATGTACATCTTACCTTTGTACAGTAGGCTACTTTCTTCACACTCACCCATCCCTCTCTATTCTTCATCCAGGCAAGCAAGAAGCATGATCAGAGTTCAGGAACACATTCCACCTAGCCAAAGCACTCAAAGAGGGTAGGGCTGGTGAAGGGCATGGCTTGGGAAGGGGTGTAGCCTAGGGAGAGTTCTAAGAGTTAGACAGAGCGTCTTGGAGGGCTGCATTGGGACCTCAGACCTGACGCTCCCCATCCCCACTTTAGTGACAGGAAAACTGCTGCTTCTGTGAGGAGAATGGCATTATTTTACCTTGCATATTCAGTTTGTGACCCTGGCAACACTCCGAGTCAAAACATGAATTTAAATATATGCAACTGAGAATTCCACTACACAGCATAGACCAGGAGTGCCTAACCCGTTAGACCAACTCGCGACAGGCCCAGACAGCCTGGGCAATGGTCAGGGATGATGGGAGTTGTAGTCCAACAACATTTGGAGAGCCACAGCTTTCCCACCTCTGGCATCGACTTCAATGAACACCTTTTATACATGACACAAATCTCTGCTATGCTATGTGAGTTCAGTTTTGAAATTATTGTTCTACCTGTAGGATGTATTTAAGTTCCATAACATACCACAATAGTTTCCATTACTGATATTCATTATAGATTATTTATTCCTGGCCTTTTCTGTTTGAGAGAGAGCCCTGGAGGAGACTGTGATGTTTCTCTTTATTATTTTTATTATTTTTAGCTGAAATGTGTCCCTCAACTCTGATAATGCCTCTGGCTTGTCTGGATAAAACTACCCTACTGTACAAAGCTAAAATTTACATTTATTCTCCACCTACTTTTGCCTCTGGCTCTGCCCACTATTGGCATGTAGCTCTCAGAAAATTGTCCAGGAAGTAATATGGCCCTTGTGCTGAAAAAGGTTTCCCCTCCCTGCTGTATACCTGCAATGTAGTGAGACTGGTGGCTCCAATGTTGATGGATCAGTGAATCCGCTCCAGGTTTTAGTCTGAATTTTCAAGGAGCTGTCCAATGTGCTGAAAGCACCTTGGACAGCTAATTGAAAGACACTGGAGACACCAGTCTCCACTGCTACGTGTATACTCCTTCTCACATTCTGAGCGTGCTAACAGCTGGACCTTGTGGAAGTATCAGGATCTGCTTAGTACCTCTACCATAAAGTTTTCCACTCTTTTTTTTTACATAGGCTGCATAAAATTTTTAAAATCAGTTTGAATATCTTGCACAAAAATAATTTCAAACCTTATTAACAAAGATGATCATATCTTACATTAGAATTGAACCACAATGTCTGGTGTTTATAATCGTCCATCTGAAGGGGAGAACACAGAAGCATAATAATACCTGAAATCATGAACTACGGAACACAGAGAAATTCCCAACATCTTTTCTCATTATTAGTCTAAAATTAAAAGTAATTAAAAAAACTATAAAATTACCACAGGTAAGAGAAGAATAGGCATAGACTATGCATTTCAGATGAGTATAAACTTAATACAGAGGTAGTTGGTGGTAAAATTTAGGAACCAGTTTTATATAGTCTGCCACTGGTGTAGGGTTCTTTTTAGACTAGTATGCAAATTCCCAGAAACATGAATTTCCCAAGGAAGCAGAAGCATCAATTCATTGCTGGCTGCAAGCAACTCATCTCTTTTCTTCTTCCTTTTGCTTCTTTATCGATTGCTCATCTTCACTTCTTTTTCCTATTGAGTTTTATGCCTGGAATATTACTTGCTTCTCTTTTCTCCTCCCAAGCCTTGCTTAAGGAACCTTTGTCAGGAAGCCATCCCAACCACAATAGCTTAACCTTGATATGATGGTTTAGACTGTTCAGTGCACAGTTACTTTGATGTCCATACAACAACTCTGTAGGGAAAGTCAATATTATTATTCTTGATGATGATGATGTTTAAAAATGTGGGATTTTATTTTTTAAAAATAAAATTAAAAGGCAGGTAACAAATGACAATACAACATGATAGCCAATTAAGAGAGGAAAGAAGCTCACTGAATACATTCCTTCATTTTCCCATATTGACAGTTGCAGGATGAGAACAAGTGCCTTGGCTATCTGCAGGGTTTATAGCAGAGGTAAGATTCAAACTGGGACCTTCTAATTAGTAGTTCAGTCTCTCAGCTAAAAGGCTACCAGCAACTTTCAGTCATGTCTAGATGGTGGCATTTATTTGCTTTGAAAGCTCCCATTTATATTTTTGACTATTTATTTATTATTTATTTATTTTATTTATTGTACTTATATACCGCCCCATAGCCGAAGCCCTCTGGGCGGTTTACAGTAACTAAAAACATTAAAACAAATATACAAATTTAAAAACACATATTTTAAAAACAATTTAAAAGACAATTTAAAACAATTTAAAACACATGCTAAAATGCCTGGGAGAAGAGGAAAGTCTTGACTTGGCACCGAAAAGATAACATTGTTGATAACAGATCATTCCATAATTTGAGGGCCACCACTAAGAAGGCCCTCTCCCTTGTTGACTATGACACTGCTGTTTTGCTTCTCTGTGTGTATGTTTTCCCATTATAATGGCTACATGTACTGAATTAGGGCTATAATGCATATTTTGCACATCTTACTTTGCCTTTATTTCCATTGCCTCCTTGGCCACATTCCTCATTTGGTGACATTTTTACCACCCAAATAAGCAATATTCTGACCTTACTCAGACTTTTTTTTTTTTTTTTAAAGCAAAGCTCAGTCTTCCTTCAAGAAAAATCTCATCTTTGGGGGGGACTATTTTTCCTTTAATTTATTTAATGTCTTATTTTTTCAGTTCCAGCAGACAATCCCCTCCCCTCAGCTCATTATAACTTTAAAAAAAAAATCAAATGTAATTACCTTTTTACTGACATGGTAAAAAAGAGAAATAAATAGCATAACAAGCAGTTATATGTTTCTCTCAAAGGTGTTGTCTTCCTTATAATTAGCAAAACAAATCCAAAGAAGGAATATTATGAGAGAGAAAAGGAGAGAGAATAATTGTAGAAATGCAGGAAAATATATCAACACAAAGTAATAGGAGAGGAGTTGATTATACTGAATTGTAAAAGGAGGTAAACCGCTTCTAACAAATCATTGCTTTCTACCTTCATGTTTCTTACGTAAAAAGATTCTTCTGCCAAAGGCTTCATATAATGCTTTGCTGCAGTGTTAAAGTCTTAATTAGAAAAAACTGGAACTGCTGCAAATCATTCTACCTCAGCAGCTAAGCAGAAGGAACTTTAGAGTTGAGGCTGCAGAAACAGAAAAAGTCTCTAGTTATATGGCAAACTGGACAGAACCAGCACCTCAGGAAGTGTCTAGGCAGAAGGGAAATGACATTTCATGGAACAGGAAAACCCTTTACTCCTTCAGCCAAATTCATTCATACGCCCCAATTAAAACACTTGCAATCCCTTGCTGTACCTTGTAGAAATTTACAAAATAAAACCAACGCAAAGGCTGTATGCTCTGATCAAATAGTGCTCTGAGACATATGCACAAATGACCACATGTTACAAAATAGGTGCCATATGCAAATATTTGATATTTAATAGTATTTTAAGTTTGACAAGTTTCCTTCTGATAGATTTCTATATTCATCTTTGCAGAACAACACATTTGTTGCATTTAAAAAAAACGGAAGCAAGTTTGATGTCAATGTTTGAAAACATGTTCCATTGGAGTTTAACGAAGAACACATTCAATAAGCACTAATTCCTTGTCATCTGTTTGTTCAGCTCACATTTATTATCTGGCACTTTCTTTTTTATGCCTATCAAATCATTATTGGGTCAATCCCTGTCTTAAGGAGAGTAGAAAGCAGCTGTCTACTTGTTATAAACATGCTGGATCCTGAAGGACAAAATCTGGTCCATTTTGTAAGAATTATGACTTCATAGCCAATCTTTGCTGCTATTTAAATGAAAGTTACAGATTTAGGTGTCCAGTTTGATACTTCTGTGATATAATAATGGCATCCATTTAAAAAACAAAACGCAAAATACAGTCAAATATGGGAGAAACGTTCATGAGATTGAAGAAAAAAGTGGGAAATTAAAAGTCTGTCCTAACTTTTTTAGTTAGCAGTTGTTTTAATTACTTGTTTTTAATTATTTTATTTATAATTTTAATGTTTTTGTGAACCACTTAGAGGTGTTTACATTCAAGCGGTATATAAATTTTATTAAATAAAATAAAATAAATAAATTGTCTTCAGTGGTACACTTAGTATTTCTTAGAATTGGACAAGAGAAAGCATATTTTTCCTCCTTTCTGGGCAGTGATTGTGAAGAAGTTTCTTCCACAAAAACAGAAGCAATGTCAGATAAACAAAAGGCTAAGAAATGAATGACCTGTGGGGGTAGCTAAAATGTATGTATCAGAAACCAAAGGTCCAATTACAAATCTTGAGTTTAATGCATCTTTTCTGGCAATTTGGTTCCTGCCTATACCAAGGGTATGGAGCACACAGTAAAATACTATGATTTTTAATCCTCATTTGGAAAGCAGTGCACATTAATGCGTTGATTTGAATGTTCAAAACTGGATTCAGCAAACAAATATTTTATTAAAGGTTTTGAATTAGAGATCAAGAAATAAATGCTCAACGTTACTTATGAAAGATGGAACAAATACACACACACAATCTCATACTGATGCTGCCAAAATATTGTGGGTAGTCATAATAATTTGATCCATCTGTTATCCAAAAAAAGCACAGTTCAGGTGTTTGGTACATGAGGAAATTACTCAAAAAATGATTGTTTGGAAATGGCCCAAGGATTGTCTCATTAGAATTCAGCCCTGCTGCCATAACACAAAGGAGGGAGGGGGAGCGCAACCCACCACTGCCCTCCTACCGAATTGGATGACAAGGGTGAGAGTTATCAGTTTTGTCACTTTGAAGGAAATGCAGAAAACAAAGCACCACAGTTAAGGAACAAGGTGCAGGACACACTCAACAGCTTTTAACGGCTTCCCTTGAATACATTTAGCTTACTCTTCATTACAGTGAAACATACAAACAACAGACTGTGCAGCACTGGAAGAACACTTTTGGGATAATTCAAATTCTTGAATGAAGGTTAAATTTTGTATGACCAAACAACCTCTTGTTAATTTTTCCTGAATGCTACAATTATACCTTAACAAATTTCCCCTGACTTAGGACAGCCTCCTTTTCTTGTACCTTTTACAGTGGTGGAGACAGGTAGAAATTCAGAGCTGCAGCTTTCCTCAACATTGCATCCCCATGCTGAGAATGATGGTGCACAAGTTCAATCCCTGCCTGTCATGAAACTGTTAAATACAGATGAGGAATAAAGAAGCACCACCCCAGTACTTGATCTGACATTTTTTTAAACCTCTTGAATGAGACAAAATAATATCAAATAACCTATTTACCGTTTTAAAAAATAAAATAAAAATTTACCTTAATGTTGTAGATACAGAAAGTGGAATCACTAGGGCAAGGCGAGGAACTACCTTAAGCTTTGACCTCAGGAAATGGCACCATAGACACAAATATGCTTTGCTAACAGCAACAAATAAGCACTTAATAGATGCTCCTGGAGGGTGGAAAGGGAGGCCCCAGTGGTGGGATGGCACATCCACTGCCTGAGGTCATCCTGGTATAACAGCGGAAAGCTCTGTCCCTGGCCCACAAGTGCTGGTGGCCGAAATGGGGCATATCATGAGTATGTTGGGAGAGCTATGGATCTGCAGGATCTGCCTAACTTGCTCTTGACATGCCCTAAACCTGCCAGCCCTATGCCAGTCCCATGAGGAAAGTGTGGGGAAAGAACGGAAAAGCTCTGGAGTTTCTTTATTAATTGAGAAATGTTGTACCCTGCTCTACAGCCAAAAAAGTTCCCAGTCAGTTACATAACAGTCAGTTAAAGCAAGATAGTCCCTGCCTGGAGGCTTACAATCAAAAAGACATGACATAAAAGGAAAAAAGGACAGGGAGGGAAGAGGAAAAAACAAACTTAAGCACCAGTTGTTAAAATTAAATCTTACTTCTCAGAATCACCGGCTGGAATGCAAACAATTCAGGGGCCTGACGGAGCTGGTGTTTCAACAGAGCTGATGGGAATGAGCCTTGCTTCTTCTCTCTCCCACTGAGGCGCCTGCTGGAATGGCTGCTACTGGGTGACAGCTGAAGGAGAAGAGGTCTGATGAAGCTGGCCTTTCAGGGAAAAGAAAGGTAGCCAAGAAATCATAAGTGTCCCATCTCTCCAGGAAACAGAGGTTGCTTTCCTCTTCTCCTCTATCATACTTTAACCGTTTGTGGCACCCCTGACTTGCAGGAAGTGTATGTGAGTTGTCTAAGAGTTAAAGGGATTCACTAGAGCACTGTTTTCTCTCTTTCAAAACATAGTTGTGGCCTAAGAAGGTGTCCCATACTGCAAGGTGTTCATCTGCTTTGTCACTGGATGTTCAAGTGTCATCCATGGCACAAAGTACCTTTCATAGAAACATAGGAAGTTGCCTTATACCAGGTCAGACCAACTGTCTTTCTTATTCAGTATTGCCTACACTGACTGGCAGTGGCTCTCTAGGGTTTCAGGCTGTCCTGGAGATGCTGGGAATTGAACCTGAGATCTTCTCCATGCAAGGCTAGCTGTAACCTCCCCCACCCCACCCACACACCAGCAGAGAGAGTCTTACCATGGTTATCCAGGGACTTTAGTAACCTCCAAGCTAGATATCTATAATGCATTTACTTGGGACTGCCTTTGAAACATTCTCAGAAAATTCAGTCCACAATGCAGCTGCTAGTTTACTAATTTGGCCAGATGAAACTTCTCTACAGTTCTTAAACAGCTACACTGGCTGTGAGGCCATTTCTGAGCCCAATAATGCTGGTGCTTACCTTGAAATCCTGAGATGTTTTGAAATGTGGATATTTAAAGGACCACCTGACCAACATGAACTTGCCTGAATGCGACTATCATCATCAGATACCCTCCAACTGTGTTCAAGAGTGGTTCAGGGACGGGCATGCAACTGACATTGGCTGTAGCGTGTGCTTGCTTTCCCCTCACATTCCTTTTTCCTCATGTGTCTTTTTAGAGTATGAGCCACGGGGCAGGGGCAGTCTTAGATCTGATTTTTGTAAGCAACTCCAAGAGCCTTTTTGGCTAAATGGTGGCGTATAAATGCTATAAAATAAATAAATAACACTTAGCCATTGAATTGTATCCAACGGCCATCTTCAATTTTCTGCTGCTGGTGATGTTTGCAAATAATGAAATAATATGAATGGTTACTGCCTGTAATCCTCATTTTTGCTATGAGTTTTCCAAAAGCTCCTGTTCCCTTTATAATTAATAAAAAGATGTATTTTGAGATGATAATCTTGCTTTTGTGAATGTGCATAGGGATGGATCTGTTGGCCGGTGCCAGTTTGAAAGCATTCACTTGTCCCAACTGGCCGTTATTGATTGGAGTTCATTCTTTGTCTACTAGCTGCTGCTTTTACCAATCTGTTTTTTTCCCAAGCAAAAAAATGATATTAATATCAATATTTTTAAAGGAAATAATGATTCAAAATGAAATACTGATATTTTGAAAGGAAATATTGATAAATGAAAGGATATATTGGTAATATTATTGTTCTTAATATATATATATATATATATATATATATATATATATATAAAATCTGTTTTTGAAAACAGCCACAGAAAATCGCTACATAAAAATCTGATCTGCGATGACAGGGAATAAACAAATTAATGGGAAATTCAGTACCAAATCTGCATTGGGCTGAATTCTAGCACATCCCTAATGTGCAGTCGGCATCCCATCAAACCAGGCTATGGGCATATGCAAGCTCGCTTTAACCTCTTACTTGGTTTTAAAGGGAAACTATCCTTCCTTTCCCTACAGCTGCATTTAAACCAGTCTTAGTATCCTTATTTCTGGGGTGATGGAAGCTTTCTAGTCACAATCCCACTGCCCAACGATGCACTGCTACTGGCAAGCCGCATGATAATTTAGTGTCATTTAGATTCCACATGGGGAGGGGGGCTGGGGGGTTTTCAAAGAGCATGTGATGGCCTGTCTAAAAAAATCACCTTCTCTAGGACAGTAGCCTCTCACCATCTGTTGGATGAGTCTTCAACTGCTGTTGCCATTGGAGCTGATGATGTCTCCTCATGTGTCCTTTAGCCAATCAGGGACCAGGTGATGGGACTCATGGTGCATGGTGAATAGAAGCTGAGGTGTTTAGTACTTCAGAGTAAAATATTTAGCTCTGTTCTTCAACTCAGTCATTCCACCTGGCTTTTCTTGTCTCAAATGTTCCTTCTCATTCAGAGTATGGAGGAGCTTAGATAACACACTCCTGCCATTCCTGGGATACAGATACATTTGGATACACTTGGATACACTCTTTGGATACAGAGTATCCAAACTGCAATACAACATAGTGCTGGAAGATGAGACCCGCAGGTCAGATGGCGCTCATTGAGCTACTGGGGAAGAACAATGGACAAGCGTGAGTAGCGCTGTGACTAATGATGCAACCGGGTCAATGCCGAAAGAAAATCTGGAGGCTGATGTGCACAGATGCAAAAGGAGAGTCCAGAGTTGTACAATGTACACAATAGGAACATGGAATGTGAGAAGCATGAACCAGGGAAAGTTAGAAATTGTCAAGCAAGAAATGGAACACATCAACATTACAATACTTGGTGTGAGTGAATTAAAATGAATGGGACACTTTCAATCAGGCAACTAAAAATATTTTATGCAGGAAATGAGAAATTTAATATCTAATAGTGAGAAGTGATGTAGCAAAAGCAATTAGGAGCTATAATGCAAGGTCTGAGCTATTAATATAACCATCATCCAAGTCTACGCTCCAACGGCAAACACAGGTATTGGAGAGATTTTACGCAGATGTATAGGAAGAAATTGATTGCACACCAAAACATGATGTTGTGATAATCATGGGGAATTGGAATGCAAAATTAGGGAACAAAGAAGAACTAGAAACTGTGGGGAAATGGGGCTTAGGAGATAGAAATGAAGTAGGAGAGAGACTTATTGAATTCTGTGAAGCCAATCATTTGTTTCTTGCAAACACATTTTTTGAGCAACCAAAAAGATGACTGTACATGTGGACATCACCAAATGGTCAATATGGGAATCCAACTGATTATATAATTGGTAGCAGAAGATGGAGAAGTTCCATGCATTCTGCAAAAACAAGACCAGGAACAGATTGTGGTACAGATCATGAACTAGTAATATCAAAAATCAGAGTAAAGCTAAAGAAGAACAAAGCAATCATAATGCCAAAATACAATTTATTTATTTATTTATTATTTATTATATGATTTATATCCCACCCTTCCCCCCAGCAGGAGCCCAGGGCAGCATAACATCCCAGAAGAATATAAAGATCAAATAAGGAACAGATTTGAAGCTTTAAACTTAGTTGACAGAGAGCCAGAAAAACTATGGAGTGAAGTCAGAGACATTAGCAGGGAAGAATGCAAAAAGACAATCCCTCTAGTTAAAATGAGAGAAAAACCTCAATGGATGACTGAAGAAATTCTTAAAATGGTCAAAGAGAGAAGGAAAGCAAAAGCAAAAGGAGATAGAAACATGGTCAGAACCCTAAATGCAATAATACAGCCACTAGTACATAGGGACAAAGAGAACTATTACAATAGTTATTGTACAGAAATAGAAGAGGACAACCAAAAGGGCAGAACAAGAGCCCTATTCCAAAAGATTAGAGAAATTAAAGGGAAATTTAAACCAAGAGTAGGGATATTGAATAATCAACAGGGGAACACACTGACTGATTGAGATGAAATAGCAAGAAGATAGAAGCAATACACTGAAGAACTCTATAAAACAGATACAAAGATGACAGATTCATTCATGGAGGAACTATATGATGAAGAACCAGAAATTTTAGAATGTGAGGTGAAAGCTGCTCTTAAAATACTTGGAAGAAACAAATCACCAGGAACAGATGGCATACCAATAGAGTTGCTACAAGCTACTGAGACTGAATCTGTCCAAATTTTGACAAAAAAGTGTCAAGAAATATGGAAAACTAAACAATGGCCCACAGACTGGAAGCATTCAATATATATCCAAATTCCAAAGAAAAGAGATCCCAGGAAATGCAGTAATTATTGAACTATTGCCTTAATATCCCATGTAAGTAAAATAATGCTCGAGATTCTACAACAAAAGCTCTTACCAAATATGGAGCAAGAAATGCCAGATGTCCAAACTGGATTTAGAAAAGGAAGAGGTGCCAGAGATCATATTGCAAGATAATGGAACGGACCAAGGAATTTCAGAAGGAAATCACCCTGTGCTTTATAGGTTACAGCAAAGCCTTTGATTGTGTAGATCATGAAAAACTATGGAATGCTTTAAAAGAAATGGGGGTGCCACAGCATCTGATTGTCCTCATGCACATCCTATACTCTGGACGAGAGGCTACTGTAAGGACAGAATATGGAGAAACCGATTGGTTCCCAATTGAAAAGGGTGTAAGACAGGGGTTATTTTATCACCCTATTTGTTTAATCTATATGCAGAACATATCATATGGAAAGCAGGATTGGACCAAGATGAAGGAGGTGTGAAAATTGGAGGGAGAAATATCAATAATAAAAGATACGCAGAAAATACCAAACAACTAGCAGAAACCAGTAATGATTTGAAACAAATGCTGTTGAAAGTTAAAGAGGAAAGCACAAAAGCAGGACTACTGATGAACGTCAAGAAGACTAAAATAATGACAACAGAAGATTTATGCAACTTTAAAGTTGACAATGAGGACATTGAACTTGTCAAGGATTATCAATATCTTGGCACAGTCTTTAACCAAAATGGAGACAATAGTCAAGAAATCAGAAGAAGGCTAGGACTGGGGAGGGCAGCTGTGAGAGAACTAGAAAAGGTCCTCAAATGCAAAGATGTATAACTGAACACTAAAGTCAGGATCATTCAGACCATGGTATTCCCAATCTCTATGTATGGATGTGAAAGTTGGACAGTGAAAAAGTGGATAAGAGAAAAATGACTCATTTGAAATGTGGTGCTGGAGGAGAGCTTTGTGCATACCATGGACTGCAAAAAAGACCAATAATTGGGTGTTAGAACAAATTAAACCAGAACTATCATTAGAAGCTAAAATGATGAAACTGAGGTTATCATACTTTGGACACATAATGAGAAGACCTGATTCACTAGAAAATACAATAATGCTGGGGAAAACAGAAGAGGAAGGGCAAACAAGAGATGGATTGATTTCATAAAGGAAGCCACAGATCTGAAATTAGAAGATCTGGTTCATAACTGATGCTATTGGAGGTCGCTGATTCATACAGTTGCCATAAGTCATAATCAACTTGAAGGCACATAACAACAACAACAGCCTGCCTACCACCACATGTGTCTATTTGTTTCTAACATTTATTTATCTACTTTTTATCCCACTCTTACCCCACTTTTGCACTGAGCCTGCCCAAGGTGACTAACAGCAAACAAATAGAAATATTTAAAAGCAAACCATCAACAAATATGCTGCAATTTCCAAAGGGTATTGTGAGAATGTGCATATGTTGACTTATTTTGATTCAATGTAGAACTTCTCTTTATTTATTTTTAAACCCTGTCCTCAATTATTAATAGAAGCAGCTCAGCAGCAGCAGCCCAAATATGATTCAAGGTATGGAAGGGTCCGTCTGTAAGGATGGGATCCAATGAGCAAGTAGGCTTTGAGCCTGAGTTTCTGAAATAGCCACCCCGCAAGCTGCCTTTGAAAATAATGGGACTGAACAAAGTCATTTGTAAGGTGGCATATGCTATTGAAAGGAGGAATGATCCAAATCCCATTGGGCATGGCAAAAGTCCTTGGGCTTTCCTATTTTGGATATGGATCTACATGTAGTAATTTCATTTTATTTTGTGCAATAATTTATTTTCTTTGAAGCAGAAAGATCAAGTCTGTAGATTGAATATTTGTAATTAGGGATGTGAGAAGGCATCATTTTCCATTCCACCCTGTATTCATTGCGTGCAGCACTGTTTCCTTTTCGTTGCAGTTCGTCTTCTGCCAAAAACTATGTTACCATTTTCACCATTGTGATGAAATTATGTAACTTACATAATGTATGTAATTAATTACATGCATTATGTAAATTAGTTTGTCATTATGTTATTCTATCTGATTAATTTCAATGCAAAGGAAATGGAATACAAATGGGAAAAAACCATAATCAATTATCATTTGTGGACTGAAAGCAACAACAATAAGCAATAAATACCTATCATATTTGTTGGATTGATTTCGAATAAGCAAACTTTGGTAACTTCTGATCCTGTTTCTATTTTTGTGGAAATTTCCCAACGTTTCTATCAATAGATTGAATACTTGTCTAAGAAACAAAACTTTAACATCTTTTATACCAGGGAGGCTAACCTTTTTTATTTTTCTGCCTGAAGTCCGCATTCTCTGTTGGCCAACTCTCCGAGGGCCACATACCAGTGGTGGGTGTGGCTACAGTGGGAAACTGGCCACCCACATGCACCTGTTTGTCCAACACACACAAACATACAGCCCTATACATATAGCATGCATACTGAGAACACACATCCCGGCCACATATATAGCACACACACAAGTCAAATGTTTAACATGCCCATGCCACAAACATATTTATTTATTTTTAAAACATTATACAATGCTTGGATGTAAATACCTCTAAGTGGTTTACAAAAAAAATTAAAATTATCAATAAAACAGTTAAAAACAAGTAACTAAACATACTTAAAACAGCTACTAAAAATATTGAAACAGATCAACATCTCTGTGTGTTGATAGGCTTGCCTAAAGAAATGGTTTGAAGCAGACACCGAGGGAATACAGCGCAATTGTCTGCCTGATGTCAACAGGCAAGGAGTTCCAAAGGATAGGTGCTGCCACACTGAAAGAACTATTTCTTACAAGCATGGAATGAGTATCATGTTGCACCTCTAACACTGTCTTTCAGGGGCCCAAGCTTTAAATAAATCAAAGCTGGGTTTATTTGTTTTTTGGAGTGGGGGCACACAAGATTTCTGATTATATCCATGTTGTTGGGGAATGTGTATGTGTATGTTTATGTCTATGTACATGCTACAAATCACAATCCCCCACCAACTGCTTGATATGGAAAGAAGAAAATGATGCTAGTAATGTACGACCCTGAGACTAGAGGAATTGTAGCTATTTACATCAGTTGTCAGCAACCTGCTGCTTGCTTGCAGTGCTGCTGCATGGATATAGATAACCTCTCTGAAACATTAGCTGAGACAAAGCAAGTAATTCTTTGTTGACACATTGTCAGATTCTAATTTGTTCTCAAACTGTGAGGTAAATCCTCCATCTCCTCTGGAAAAAAATGGGTCTGCTCTATCTTGCATCAAGCTCTCTGCCCTTTCCACTTTTCAGCTGCAGCTGGAAATGGAACGGAAACGGAGTTTCCTGCCTGGCTACTGAGAAAACATTTCCAATAATAATAATAATAACAACAACAACAACGATGACAACGACAACAACGATGATGATGATGATGATAATAATAATAATAATAATAATATGGTGAATTTAACCTGAGTTGCGTCCCCCTTACGCAACTACATGCATCAAGGGCAAAACCAATAAAATAAAATAAAAAGATCAGAACAGGATCTTTAATAGAGTTGGCATTAGGGGTCAAACAGGATGAGGGTGGACGGATAGGGGCTGATTCCTCCTACAGAGAACTATTGGCCAGAGAGAGAGATAAACTTAGCACAAGTCTCAAACTGTACAATGGAAAAAGACTTTGAAACATAAGCAAATGGATTATCCTTCCAGAAACATTGGATGCTACTGATAAGGGAAATCAAAGACTGGGCAGCATCCTCAGCTTTGCTCCATGGTCTCTGGATTAGATGAGGAACCAGTGGTGTTAAAAATACAGTCAAATGTGATGTGCTGGAAATTTTTTCCACATGGCTAAGATTGACCTGATTACATTTCACTAGGTGTACAAGCCCATTCTTCTTTTTGACTGCCGTTCAGATAGAAGACTGACAGTCGGACTCCATCACATGGATTAATGGGTTAAAACCTGACATCTTTTTAGTATTTTGGACTTTATTTTCTTTTATCAGCTTGACTTTCATGTTCAGAGTGCTCTTGCCACAATATTCTTTTAAAAGTACACTTGTCAGGGTGCATTTGCTACTAGCTACCTTGATGGTGACATCAGCGATGGCTGTGGTTTACCTTTTGACCTTATAGAGGCAGCAGATGGGCCCAGTAATAAATTCCGATTATTAGTGAAGGAGCCAATCGCTTGGAAAGACAGAAATAAAAGTCAGGCAGTTTTACACTGCAATTCTTGTTATCTGCTTTGATATGGAGTTGTGGGGCATGTTGGTGGGGGCGGTGGGGGGAACAGAGAATGACAAGCACTCTGAGATCCTCTCTGCTTGTCGCTTTCCTTCGTTTATTATTTATTTATTTGTTTGCATGTTTGGTGTTTTGTGGAAGTGAGAGTAAAAAACCCCAAATCTGATGAACGATTTTCAGCCCTCTGTTAAAATGGTAGCAAGAACAACAAAAGATTTCTAAATCTTAGAAGGAACTTGGGAAGCCTAATGGAAGAGAGTAACCGAATGATTTCATGATGAGGTCTGGAAAGAAAACTCAGGTTAAGGAATACAGCATCAATATGGTCAGACTCTAGCAATGCATTTAACTTCCTCAAGGGCTTTTACACCAATTACGTGTTCACACACATGAGTTTCTCAATGCACTTTAAAGTTACTTAGGAAAGAGCTGTGGAAATCACTGAAGAGCAAGTTCCTTCCATAGTAGTCCACAATAAAGTACTTTGCTGAAGATTTATATGATGAACATTGAGGATGCTTCAGATGGAAATTCCAGAACTATTGATTGTATGACTGGGGAATCTGTGGCCCTCCAGATGTTGTTGGACTTCAACTCCCATTAGCCTCAGCTAGCACAGCCAATAGTCAGGGATCATGGGAGTTGTAGTCGAACAACTTCTGGAGGGCCACAGGTTCCTCACCTTTGATCTTTTGTTTAACCAAGGTTCCCCAGAATAATGGGGTAGTGTACACTTTTAAAGAGAGCCTTCTGTTGGTATTTGTGGAAGAACGTTGTTTCCTCCTCATTCACATTTTATCCATTATTTTGGATGTTCACTAAACCACCTAAGAAATTGCTAAAACTTGCAGACAAATGCCACTTACAATTACGGATGCTCCAGAATTCAGAATACTAAATGACCTCAGTCATGCCTCTCAGATTTATGTGTGGATCAGAACTTGGTTATTCATAACATTTTTCACTTTGCCGAATGTTGTGATACAGTTTTCAGGAGTTTCACACTCATCAAAATATGCATTCAGAGACTTATGTTTAGATAAAATATAAATTTAAATTTGCATTTTTAGATAAGTTTTAAAGTGTAGATTAATGCACAAATGAAATGGAATTATAGGTAAAACATACAAGAGCAACCTAGATTGAAAACCGATAGATTCATCCATGTTGTTGTTGTTGTTGTTGTTGTTATGTGCCTTCAAGTCAATTATGACTTATGGCGACCCTATGAATCAGTGACCTCCAAGAGCATCTGTCATGAACCACCCTGTTCAGATCTTGTAAGTTCAGGTCTGTGGCTTCCTTTATGGAATCAATCCATCTCTTGTTTGGCCTTCCTCTTTTTCTACTCCCTTCTGTTTTCCCCAGCATTATTGTATTTTCTAGTGAATCAGGTCTTCTCATGATGTGTCCAAAGTACGATAACCTCAGTTTCATCATTTTTAGCTTCTAGTGACAGTTCTAGTTTACTTTGTTCTAACACCCAATTATTTGTCTTTTTCGCAGTCCATGGTATGCGCAAAGCTCTCCTCCAGCACCACATTTCAAATGAGTTGATTTTTCTCTTATCCGCCTTTTTCACTGTTCAACTTTCACATCCATACATAGAGATCGGGAATACCATGGTCTGAATGGTCCTGACTTTAGTGTTCAGTGATACATCTTTGCATTGGATTCATCCATACCTATGTACAATTAGAAGCTATAGGTTCTTAAAGTTTTAGATTTCCACTGTATCAGTATATGCCAGCCAGATAAAGTAATTTCACTGACATAGGAAATGAATGGTAGGTGTTTGTGTGTGAAAGATACATGTTCCATATAAATTACCCAGGTGTTTTAGTACAAACAGGTGGTTTTTTCCTCCTTTGGAGAAAATAAAAAGGAAACAAGCCAGGGGCTAATGTGCTAATTATCAGTGGCTGAGCAAGCCTCCCAAAAGATGTATTCTATAACCTCTGGAAAAATTCTGACATGTTATAAAGTTGCTGAATTAGTCTAAATAAGTAAACAACTAACTGGTGCCAGCACAACGGCATAATAGCATGCTGCATGCTAAATGGTTTATTTGTCTAATGCCAACAATACGTCTAATACATACCACTGGACAGATCTAACTTCATCCTCTGTAGTATTTACATATATATATAGCTTTATAGAGAAAGGTCAAAAACAGGCAGGTGACTGGAAGACAAATAAATCCCACCCCGAACAATATTTTATCACCATGTTCAAAATTAGCATGGAAAATTAAAATATATACATTAAAGTGCTCCTTCTGAATCACACTGGAGGCTCTTTTAAATATAAAAGAGATGATACAATTTGTTCAGGGTTTTTTTAAAAAAATCATTTTTAGACAACTCAGGTTGAATTTTGGATTCAGTATCCCAAATGTTCAACAGTGTTCAGATTGGCATCCAATTCACATATGGATGTCTTTGAAAGGGAGAACATTTCAGCCATAGTCTGCAACTCTGATGCACTGCACTGAATTTTAGAGAACTACACTGACCATCCTACCCACTCAGCAACAGGGATACCTGTGGCAGAAGGAGAGTTCCACAGCCCAGCTGGATGGCCTATTAAGAGGAAACAAAAGAACCCCCTCTGGCATCTGCTCCTCTGGTAGCTGCTTCAGACATTTGCAGCTGGGCTGGCACTTTATACTGGGCAGTTAGGCCACATAGTTGGACAATGCCAGGTACCCTTAGGATTAGCCCAGACTCATCTGCCTAGCAATAATAGGGCATGCCAGTGCTATGGGGAATTTATGCAAGTGGCAACTTTTATTTGTTACTGTAAATTACCCATTATCCAATAATTTGCAAGTTACCCATTACCAAATAATTTGCATGTACAGACATATGTAAGTAAGTCTGCTGTCCAGAGTCTTGCAGTCTAATACCCTACCCTAACATAATGCGGTTCTTCACGTAAGGGAACTGCATGTACCCTGCGTATAGATGATCATGTATCAAATATGCCTGAATCTGTTTCTTCACACAAAGTGGGAAGCTCCAGTTCATGAAAACATTCCTGAAAATAGATATGTATGTGCTTTTATACCAGTGTGTACATGCAGCAGACACAGTTTCTCTCTTCAGGCATTCACAATGCTGCACTCCAGAATGGTGGTGCTGGTGGTGTCTTCTTTTGGGGGTGGGTATTCTGCAGTATGTCATTGACACAATGGCCCCATCTTAACTATACATTTAAAACAGTGTCATATCACATTAAACAGTCAGGGCTTTGCATTCTGGAGACTAGTTTATTAAGAGTCCTGATAATTGTTCAGAAAGCCCTATTCCCCTCACACAGCTACAATTCTCAGAGTGGTTAACAGTCCATCCCTCTTCACAAGGAACTCTGAGAATTGTAGCTGTCTGAGGGGAATAGGGGTCTCCTAACAACTCTCAGCCCCCTTAACAGACTACAGTACCCAGGATTCTTTGGGAGAAGCCATGACTGTTTAAAGTGATATGATACAGCTTTTAAATGCATAGTGCAGATGGGGCCAATAATAGTGCATTAGTGGTGGATGTATACTGGAGCATACATCATTTCACTTTATCAGATGTTCTGCAATGCTTCCCCAATGTTACTGCATTATGGCCATCTGGAGGGGCATTCTTGCTCAGTCTATAGCACATCAAAGCAGGACAAAACAAATAGAACATTTGTGGTATGGAAAGTTACAGGATTTCAGCAGGACATTCTGAGGCATGCACTGATTGGAGATGAATTCATATGTCCACCTTAAAACTTTTGCTGGTGCAAACAGTATTGAAAGGGGAATTGCAGCTGCAGTCAGGAAATGAAGAGGCATGACAAGGTGAAGTGTGGGAAAACAAGGGCCACATTTTTTTAATTAAAGCCAATTAAGGAAATGATTATGCAAAATGATCTGCAGAGTGATTGTGTGGGACCTAACTCATAACCAATTGGGAGAGGACACCCTACCATAGGAAAGGGGGTAGTCCAAGCCCACTCCCTTTCCACCAGTTCCAACTCCACAGGATGGTAAGGGAGGCCTTCCTGTTCCACCCCCTCCCAGGGCCTCACAACACTGAGCTTGTGTTAGTCCCAAAGGAATACCCTGCTAATAGGCCTCACCAACCCAGGAGGCAAGACTCAGGTCCCACCTTTTCCCTGAAAGTGTGCCTATGGGTGCTCACCAAGCTCAACACTGTTAATTTTCCATTAGAGGACAAGCCTCAGCTTAGTTCCTCTTTCTCCACCTGCAGCCAATAATTTCATGCAGGGCACTCCCCAGATCAGCCAGAAACAGAACATTACCCAAATCAGACATATGGACACCGTCTGACTGGTAAAGTTCAGCCCTACCATACTTCACCTAAGGATGATGTATTACCTCGCCCTGCGAATAAGCAGGAGCAAGCTGGACCTCCCAATTTACTTTCTTCTGTGCTTTGTTCAGGCTTCTAGGGCCGATCCCCATCTCCAAAGCCTCCTAAGGAAGATTTTGGACCAAACAATTAAGGTTCCAGACCACTGACTACAAATAACCCCAGGCAAGCCTGTATGATAAAGGCTTTCTCCTTCAACAATCCCACATCATTGCCCCCCAAATGCACAACCAAAATATGAGGAGGGTGCTGCACCAACAAAAGATCAGAAATGGTTGGCAAGGGGTGTCACTTCTAACTAGCCACTGGACTAAAGCACATTGGCTGAGCCCCAGTTGGGTTCCATGATTAGTCTGTGACACCCTCCACTTAGCCCAGAAGACCATGCTGTAATCACATATAGCACTACCATGCTGTAGTCCTGACTTTTCAGGACCCTCCAACCTGTTAAAACAGAAACAAAACAATTAACAAGGCCCTCACTAGCTCAACAGTTAACAATAGTCCTTAATTGGCCCAACATAAGCCCAGAAAGCACCTGATTGCCAGCACCCCACTACCTGTATATCAGTAGGCAGTTAGCCGCAGTAGAAGCAGCTAAAAGAATGTGTGCCAAACTGCCCCAGATCATAACCCAAACAAGACAAAGCCCTCTTGGTAATAGTCCAAAACTGACCATCTTGATGACAAAATAGAAGCCCACCAAACTTGTCCCTAAGCTGCAAGAATGAGCCTATGGCTTGGACTGGGCACAACCTCTCCATAGGGGAAGAGGCTAAAGTGATAACAGATCCCTGGCCCCTTTGGTCAGTCTTAGACATGCACAGCCAAATGTAAATGCTGCTGTCACCTTCCATGGCATCACCTGCTTCCAAAGCCTGACCAGACCTGTTATATCTTGAAAAAGTAACTTACCCATATGAAAAGCCCCCCCAAATGCCATAACGGGAACAGCATGAAACAAAACTATCTGATAGTTGGAACTACTTAAAGATACCCAGAGACCATAAAGGCCCAGAAAAATAGCTGGCAAGAGAGGGCAAGAGCCATCTTGCACAGGAGGATGGGTGCGGGTCTACCCTTCAATCATTTTTCTAATCCTAAAATTGCCTGAGGAGTCAGGCACGCCTTTTATTTTAGTCAGAAATCCAATACCCACTAACTTACCCCTGATGGACTTCGCAAAAAGGCCCTGCTAGTGAAGAGCCACACAGAATTCAACATGCTGCTCCACAGTGTATACAGTAAGGCCCCGCTTATACGGCGGGTTAGGGACCAGGCCCCCGCTGTAAAGCGGAAATCGCCGTAAAGTGGAACATCGATCAGCTGTAGTGTGGGGAGCTCCCCCCTCAACAGCTGATTGATATTCCGCTTTTCTCCGCTGCCTCCCTCGACAGCATGTTCACGGTTTCACTCGTCCCCACCGACCTCTCTCCCTCACGCCTGCCTGTTCGCCGCCTGGATTGTCCCCCCTTGACCTCTTAGCCTCGCGCCTCCCGTTCGCCGCCTGGATTCCCCCCCGACCTCTTAGCCTTGCGCCTGCCTGTTCGCAGCCTGGATTGTCCCCCCTCGACCTCTTACCCTCGATCCTGCCCGTTTGCCGCCTGGATTTCCCCCCCCACCTCTTAGCCATGCGCCTGCCTGTTCGCCACCTGGATTCCTCCCCCCCCGACCTCTTAGCCTCGCACCTCCCTATTCGCCGCCTGGATTCCCCCCCCGACCTCTTAGCCTCGTGCCTGCCCGTTCGCCGCCTGGATTGTCCCCTTGCTTCAATTACAACTCCCATCAGCCCAACTGTGGGAGGAAGTTCTGATGACACACTCACAGCGTCAAGTGCCATCAACTGCGTCTTTGCTGGAGGATGGGAAATCACCGCAAAAATGGAACCAGTGCCGCAAAAATGTGACAAGATGCAAATTGAAAACCGCCGCATGAACGAAGCACCGTAAAGCGGAATGCTGTAAAGCGGGGCCCTACTGTACCCTTTGTTTAAACAGAAAACTCAAAATTCTCTACTTACTCTTAAATAAGAGGATCTTGCACTGTGGCAAGGGATAGCATTATGGCCTTCTCAGCTTCAAACGACCAAGTTCCCACAGTGCCACCAGCATTGTTCCTGGCAACATGACATCTGATGACCATGCCATTGTCCAGGCCAGGAACATGCTGAGCAATAACAATAATGTTGGACCTAAGTAGGGTTACCAACCGTACTCTTTTAAGATTACATGTACACTTTTTGAGATGGTGCAACAGCATACTCTTACTTTTCAATGATCGAAGCCAAATGTACTCTTTTTGAAATGACAAAATAATGGTAACCCTAGACCTAAGGCATTGGGTAACAAAAGCACATACCAAGACCATCACTCTAGGATTCTTCGAAGTAAGGAAACTGATAGCACGCACAGTGGCCTGGTTGTCACACCAAAAATGGACCACAGAGTTGGCCAAATCACCTGCCCACATATGAACAGCAACCACTATAGGGAAAAACTCTAAAAAGGTCAAATCCCTTGTGATAGTAGCTTCAACCCATGCCCCAGGCCATGTTTTGGCACACCGTCTCACAGAATGACACCAAAACCAAGATCCCAAGGGCATCAAAATTAATCTGTAGCTCTGCCTCCAATAACAAGTCCTGGCACCAAAAAGAAACTCAATTAAACTCATCTAAAAAACATGACCAGACCAGCAAATCCTCCCTCATATCCCAGGTGACCCTAACTCTGTGATGAGGCCTGCTGAGGCCTTTCATCAAATCACAAATCCTGCGAAGGAAAGCCTTGCCAAGAGCAATAATCCTACAAGCAACGTTTAAATGCCCAACTAATTCCTGAAACTTCCTAACCATAATCTTCCTAGCACCCAACATGTTAGCGACCCTATGCTTCAACTCAGCCACCTCCCCAACCTTCCGCAGCACTGCCCAATCCACCCAGCAAGAAGCCTTAAAGGTAAGCACAAAACCCCAAATGCACTGTCCCACCCAGGCGCTGTGCAAGGCTGGAAAGAGGCCAAGGAGGGAGCAGAGCTTAAATAGCCTCACCCTGCCCCATCCCAGCATGGTGCTGCATGTGTGGCCACGCAAGGGCTTTGAAGCCATACCAGGACTTCTCCTGATGCAGCTGCAAATCCCTGCCACTGCTGGAGCCCTACGTGCCTGCCAGTAAGGTGAAAATTATGTATAACTGCTTCGATACCATAATGAGCACCAATAATCATGAATGCACAATAAAAAGGACATCTAGGTGCTCCCAGGGTGTAGGAAAATGGGGATTGTGCTTGACTTGCTCCTCCCTACTTTTACCCCTCCTGTGTCCAAGCTGAGTGCCTGAAGGGGACCTGTTTTCTCCATGGAAGTGATACCTGAGTAGTAGGAAATGTATCTTAAATGACTCTCACGTGCCAGCCAGATGACAATACGCTCACAAATGTTGATGCACTCCCTGATAGAGATATGATGCTTTAATGGCAACATATAACTGCAACATAGCCACTCAAATGTCAGAAATGTTTGCATGTCCACTTGAAACAGGCAATAGTCTTTCAACATATATTTAGCCTGGGCAGGTGAAAACATTCAGACCTCTACTAGCACTGTAATTATGGCATTAGCTTGCAACCACATAAGCTCCAACAGTGGCTAGAATAGTGTAAATGTCAGACACACACATTTCCCAGCAGTTTATTTCTGAACGTTTACCAGAAAGACGTAAAAACGATGGATTTAAGACCTGCTACAGCATATCATGTGCGGCTGATATGCTCCTCCACTGGTTTATGAGTGTTACCGTGATGCTCAATTTGTGTTCATGTATCCTGTTGCACACTGACTGATGTGTTCTGCTTCTTGAAACGGCAGAAAGGCATTGCTGGCAGCCAATGGCACCTGCGGTATTTATTTATTGTATTTATTATGGTTGCTTATTATATCCTACCTTTCAAATCCTTCCAAGACAGCTTCCAAGTGGCTTAAAGATTCATAGATAAAATCTCAATAACAGTATTAAAATACAGGCAAATCATTGGGATCCTCCCAACAGGGAAACTGGTGGTAGAACACCCGATATATGTGAGGAAGAGGCAACAGTCCAGCTGGAGTAGCCAGATGTCTTCTTCATCTGTCTTCCCCTCTCTTTCCTGGAATTCTTCATCCAGGGTGGTTGGTGGTAGATGGTCATGTTGGGGGGGGGTTCAGTCCAGTTGGATCGGGGCAGAGATTGTCTTCACCTGCTTCCCTCTTTCTTATGGAATGTTAGAAGATGTGCAGGTGAAAGAGCCCTTGAGGTGATGGTAGATCTGTACTTGCCTAGACTTGTACTTGCACACAATTTGAAGCAGCTACTCACCAGTCACAATGGACCACCTAACCGAGATAGAAATCACTGCAACAAATCCTGGTGCCATGTCTACTTAGGCAACACTATGATGGGCCAAACAACATCAGTCACACCATGCAGGTCTCATACATCTGGACATCTCCTGTACAGATAAAGACTGTCAAATGTCAGCTCTGTCCTTCTGCCATTTCTATTAGTCAAAACAAGATTTTTAAAACGTTTAAAATTAAGACTCTGCTACTAGCAGATGTGACTCTGTGGAATTTTAGCTTAACAAAACCTGGGAGTTGCTAGCTCATTGCTCATTATAGCAAGTATAATTATAGATAGTAATTGACCCTACATTTCAGTACTGATCTTGCCATGCCTATTCCTCACTGATAGCTCCTAGTCTGGAGCAGGACATGCCTATAATGACTGGATCTTGCACTCAGATTGTGTTCTGTACCTGTTTGTGATCTGTAGAGAACTATGGCACCCTGCTGCTTCTCATTGCTTGACTTTTTACTTCACTTTGTTAAAAATACAACAACCCAGCAACAACCATTTTTGTACTTCTCTCCCTCTGTAGAATGTATATACTTACCTGATTAGACGACCCTTTCATGCATATAACAAATGTATTTATTATTTTAATTATTAAAATGTTTTCTTTATTAAAAATATTGTCATTCAGCCTTACAAATACTGGAGCTTTATACAATGGGTATGACTATACTAATCATATCAAAATAAAATACAGTAATGCAGTAAGAACAAGACAGTCAGTGAAACAGATTTTGAAACAGTTACAACAATAGGGTGGACTAGCAACATAATCAACACTTAAAATGCCCCCGGCAAATAATACTTTTTGTTGAAAGGATTGCAGTGCTGGAGAGTGAATTCCACAATTGGAGTGCTAGGGAGTTATTCCACATTTGGAACACTGGAGAGTGTATTCCACAATTGGGGTACCACCACAGAAGAAGTTTTGTCCCTTGTTGCCACATAACGTACTTCCCATAGCAAAGGTACCACAGACCTTTTCGTACTTTACAAGTGGACTAGAATACATCAGAGATAAGAGCAAGAAAATTCTGGAAGACAAGGAAAATGCAACAAGCAAAGTTGCTCCACACCATCACCATTAAAACCATTGCCATCAGCAGCAATGTTGAGTCAGTCAACTAGTGAGCCCTCCACTCTTTACCCTTTGTAATATAGATAACCTTCCAATAGGTCATAAGAACCTGAATATTATGGGTGGTAATACTAGTCCTACTAAGAGTAGACCCATTGAAGTTAGGAGACGTGACTTAGGCTGCAATCTAATACATATTAAATTATTAATTTCAATGAGTCTAGTCTGAGTAGGACTTAGCTGACTACAACCTTTTGGTAATAGTGTTACACAAAAAAACCTGCATGAGCAAGTCCTTTATGATGTCTATAAGTATACATGGGCAGTTATGTGATGTGTACATTTTCACACTTGGTTTTCAAAGTCAGAAGTTCCCTGAACACAAGGCATTACACATTTTATTACATGAAAGTTCTGAATAAATACATGAAAGCTATCAATCAAAGATGAGCAAATTGAGGGAAAAAAGAAAACAACATCAGCTTTATCTGTAGAAGAACCTTTAATTTTGTTTAACCAGCAACATGTACTGGAAAAAGGAAATCTCAGTTTGGAAGACTTTGACAAATTTTAATATACTGTAGTTTCAATGAGATTCATTTGTGCTCTGGAATCTAAGAGGTCAGTACATCTGTAAAGACTTATAGTACTTAAGAGATGATTGTAGAAGGCATATGTTTTAATCATGATGTATTTAAGCCTTTTTTATCTGCTTATGAATGCAATGTTTTCTTTCTCTAATTTAAGAAACTATGCACCATTTATTGCAGCAATGCACATGTATTAATGCAACAAACACAATTTGATAAGAAAATATAAAGTGGAAAAATGTCAAAAAAGCATGTGTAGCAGATGCTAATTAAAATCTAAATATAATGATCCAATAGAGTGTTAATCCTTAAATTCCTTTTTTAAATCATTCTTGAATATCTTATCTATGGGTAGCTTTTCTATAGAACCTCATTTATAGTAGAGTAAATCCTCAGTGGAAGATAATGAAAATTGTGGAAGGGTCCTGTGATTTATATCTCAGCATTAATATGTTTATGTGACTAAATCTATTTCCTTGCAGCAATTTATTTCACTAAAACAATGTCACTAATTTATTTCACTAAAACGGTCCAAACTGTTGCTTTATTTTTAGAATGACAACAAATGGCTTTCTAGACTTTTGTGAAAACTGGTAGAAAAGCCCCTCAACAATTTTGAAGGTTTTATCTGTCTGCCTTCTGTTGGCCAGCTTACTGTTCAACACTGCAAAGCTCTATTAGGTTCTTCGCCATGTCTCTATATCCATAAAGAAATCTGTGAGTTAACAGGGTGCAATAGCATGTGACATGAGTCTAGACCTGGCCCAAGACATTTTGCTGCCTAAGGCAAAGGACAAGATGGCCTCCCACCCCAACTCCATTCCATGTGCAGAAGCCAAATAAACGGGCAGTTGAATCTCGTGGGAGCAGATTCCATGGAATTAACTATAAGAATTAACATAGATTAACTATGCTCAGACAAAAGAAAATACATCTTCAGACAACAGATATTTGAACTATGGAATTTGCTCTCACAAGAGGCAGTGATGGCCACCAATTTGGATAGCTTTAAAAGAGGATTAGACAAATTTATGAAGGATAAGGCAATAGGTGGCTACTAACCTTGATGGCAATGTTCTGCCTCCACTGTCAGTGGTAGTGGAAGTAGAACATAGAATCGTACATACCCAATCTTACATCATCATATATTCCTACATAGTTACTTTTTACAGTCCTTCCACATGATTATAACATCCCAAAGTCAATTAATTGGCAATCCTGCCCCTCACTGTCCCAAATAGCAGGGTGATCAAAAGCCCTGCTACAGATTCTCATCCCTGGATATGTTCAGATTTGCCTGGTCTTGCACCCTTCCTGATCTATGTCCATTACTTCAAGTTCCATACTGTCTGAAGCCAATGTGTGATGTTATAGTGCTGGCAAGTCAGAGTTTTGGGGAAAGGATTTTTGTGTATGTTTGGGAGGGGGAGGACAAGCAGGTCCTTCATAAAAAGTATTTTTATGCAAAACTCCAGGGCTTGAGTCCTGAAACATCTGTTTGAACTCACAGGTATTGGCAGTTTGGGATTATTCTACACAGATAACATAAAATACTCACAGTCTTGTACCTGGCATTGCTTGGGAAACAAAAAAAAATCAGTGCAGCTTTGAAAACAGTAGTTAAAATCAATGTAGTTGTAGAAGGTTCTGGCTTGTGGAAGGTTCAGTCTTGATTCAAAATGGCATCCAATTGTATCCAAATATAGATGAAAATCTCCTCCTTTATTACAGAAAATCATCATGCAAAATTTGGTTATGTTAGCTGAAGAGATATTCAAATCCACAGCGAAAAACAACTTTCCAAGCTTTCCAAATACATAGTAGATATATTGTATTCATCATCACCACATTCAATGCAGAAGAAAATACCCATTTTAGAATCGTTGCCATTGTTTTATCAAACTGTTGCGGAAGACAGATAAACTGAAAAGTGTATTATTTGCATCAGAAAGGATGGCAAATGACTTTGTCATTCATAGAAAGAAAACAGAACAGCCAGGTTGAGAGAAAAATGAGAAATATCAGCTGTCACTAAAGCCCTCATCCAGAAGTTTGCTCCATTCATTCAGCAGTGGTGGTGAGGTGGCAAAAGTGGGGGAAGGAGTAGCAGTGTGACTTTGGGTGTAGGGCTACATGTGTGGGCCCAAAGCCTAGTTCAACACGCTTACCTTCTACATGTGAGAAACGCATGAAGAGGAATATAGGCTGTGCTGAATTCATGGAGGTGTCAGGGCCCAGCCAGAGGAACTTTCATCAGAGGAAGACCAGGAGGCTCTGGTCTTGGACCCAGCCCTGGCTCAGGCTCCATGTAAGGGTAAGGGGCCAGGATCCTGCGGCAAGGCCCAGGATGGGTAGTCTGCAGCCAGGGCAAGCTAACATCGAGGCTGCATAGCAACCAAGTCAAGGGAGAGGCGTCACCTCTGATGCCAGATGGAGACCTGCCCATCTGAAAGACTGCAGGCTTGGACTCCTTGGAATTAAAGATCTAGCTGCAGATGATCAATGGAAGTCAGATGAAGTTTGGGGTGTGATTCAGCAGCTCCAGCATAAAAGCCCCAGTGCTAGGCTGGAAGGGCTACTGGAACAATATCTATACAGCAGTTCTGTACTTGTCATGTCTAAACATTATCTGTGGACCCTGGACCTGTCTCTTGTCTCGCCCCTTATCTGTGTTGTTTACAGACTACTTGGCTTCTGACTGCTCTGGTCCTGATTCTTGTCTAACCCCCTTGGTTTTGAGGTAGATTCTAGATCTGGAGTGGAAGCCTGCTCTATGCATATGGGCTCCCCATTGGACCAAGAAGAAGGAGGTGTGAAAATTGGAGCGAGAAATATCAATAATTTAATATTTATTTATTTATTTATTAAATTTATATCCCACCCTTTCTCCCAGTAGGAGCTCAGAGTGGCAAACAAAAGCACTAAAATACTTTAAACCATCAGGAATGATGATACTAAACTGTGATCCATCAGCCCTAGAATATCATTTCTCAATGGAGTTGCTGGGGAATGTTATTTGGCCCATCTCAGTTCTGTTTCTTTGAGTAGTGGTGCTTGCATGTGCAAGTATTTATGCTGTTAAAGGTTACCCCATCCTATGCTATGTGCATGAAAAAAATCTTTACTTTTCTCCTTAGTATTGTGAGCTAAAAGTGCAACACATAGCCCCAAATTAATTAGAAAATGAGATGTGAACTGCATACTGGCACCCTGTTTTAAATCTATTTATTACAAAATAAGCACATAAACCTGCTATTTTCTACTATGAATCACTATTATGTGCAAGCACATAGAATGATGCATCTTCATGCTGTATAACCACGTTTAATGTGACCTGTGGTTGCATATTTAAAAGCATAAAATGTTTGATTGCTTAACTTACATTAGGCTCCAGGATAGTCAAATCCATCTAAATGGATGCAAGGCTTAGACAAAATAAACTGACATTTTGATTCAGACATAACTTTCTATGACGTGCCAATACCTTTATCTAAATCATGTTTTATCATGCTTACATTTTCTTAAGTGGTTTCAGTATTGACCAATTTGCTTTGAAACACGTTTTATTGGAATCTTGCTTTTTAATTAGATTGCGTGCTGGTACCAGGGAGCCATTCCTTTCATTAATAACAAATGTTGTCATGGTCATAGGACAGATTTTATTTTGCTCTTTAATCTACCAAAAAAAAAAAAGTAATAGTCATTTTATGTACATTTTATCAGCTGCCAGACATTGTTTACCTTCTGTGACTGCTGGATGTTTATGTATGTCCACCTCATCAATTAGGAGCAAATAGCCCAGAAAGGATGTATTCTTAGCATCTGAGTAAATAATGGAGATTGATAAATGAAATTTACTAAATCAAGATGAAATACATTTCTAAGGCTGCATCAGCCATGCTTTCAGTCGGACGGAGAAAATAAAATTGATCACCTGGTCACAATTCAAGGTCAAAGGTCTGTAACAGAGGCTTCTGACACTTAGGTTAATGACATGTTTAAAAATGATAGGATGAGAGGAATTTTCATCTAAAAGATTACCAGGGCCAGTCATGTATGTATATGTCAGAGCTGTGTTGTCAGTAAAATCACACATTTCTCGGGGGCTTTCAAGCCTCTTAGTTGTTTCGTGCCCCACTCTGCACTTACAATTAATATTTAGCTCTCCTTGCATACAGAATATAAAACACCCCATTTTCAAAACCCTCAGCTGATGTAATAGATCCTGCATTAAATGACCAGGATGTGTGACGGTAGATAGATCACTATGAGGATTGGGATGATGGAGTTGTACATATTTTTAATAGAAATTTAAACAAATTAATAGTCTCTCCTTCTGCTTGCTCCTATCTGACCTGTGATCAAGAATCCCAGGCAGGTCCCCTTAACAGTTAACTTTGATCAGGGGTGGTGAGATGGAAACGTAAAAGCAGCATGGATTCTGTTGCTAGAATGAATGCTGCCTACCAAAGGTATCCAACTATGTCATTCTGAGTAAAGAATTTACCTGACAATTTTCATACTCCCGTCCTTCAGGATATTATATGTAGCAGGTGAGAGACATGCCAGGTTTGTATGTCATCTTCCTGACATTATTAACAACAAAGAGGAATTACTCAAAGCGCTTTTATAAGTTGAGGGATTTGTGCAGCCAGCTACCGATCTCAAGGGTGTGATGAAAGAATTATATACCCTAATAATTTTTGCCCTGGGCTCCTACTGGGAGAAAGGGTGGGATATAATAATAATAATAATAATAATAATAATAATAATAATAATAATAATAAGGCATTAAGTTCTCCACAATTACACTTGCATGGGGGAAAATAATGGGACTGTGTTCACTGACCTCATCCCTGCTCTTGCCAGCTCTGTGACCCCCTCCCCAACAATGAATCAGAGAAAAAGATCTGCAGTAGAAGCCTGCTCTATGCATATGGGCTCCCCATTGGACCAAGAAGAAGGAGGTGTGAAAATTGGAGCGAGAAATATCAATAATTTAATATTTATTTATTTATTAAATTTATATCCCACCCTTTCTCCCAGTAGGAGCTCAGGGTGGCAAACAAAAGCACTAAAATACTTTAACCATCATAAAAAATGTTAATATATATTAAATATATTTAAAATATATTAAAACAAAAACATCCTTAAAAACATATTAAAACAAAACATCTTTAAAAACAATTTTTTAAAAGCTATAAAAACATTTTTTTAAAAACAAAGGCTTAAAAACATCTTAAAAAGCAATTCCAGTGCAGATGCAGACTGGGATTAGGTCTCCACTTAAAAGGCTTGTTAAAAGGGGAATGTCTTCAGTAGGCACCAAAAAGACAACAGAGATGGTGCCTTTCTCATATTTATGGGGAGGGAATTCTAAAAGGTAGGCACCACCACACTAAAGGTCCATTTCCTATGTTGTGTGTAATGGACCTCCTGATAAGATGGTATCTGCAGGTGAGGGCCTCACCTGTAGAGCACAGTGATTGATTGGGTATATAAGGGATAAGATGGTCTTTCAGGTATCCTGGTCCCAAGCTGCACAGGGCTTTGTACACCAAAACTAGAACCTTGAACTTAGCATGGTAGCTAATAGGTAGCCAGTGCAGGTTTTTCAGCAGCAGGGCAACATGTTGGCAATACCCTGCCCCAGTGAGCAGTCTCATATTTTATACCAGCTGCAGCTTCAGGACTTACCTCAAGGGCAGCCCCACATAGAGCGCATTATAGTAATCCAGCCTGGAGGTTACCAGTCCATGGACAACAGTGGTCAGGCTATCCTGGTCCAGAAATGGCTGCAGCTGTCTTACCAGCCAAATCTGGTAAAAGGCACTCCTACCCACTGAGGTCACCTGGGCCTCTAGCGACAAAGATGAATCCATGAGCACCCTCAGACTACAGACCTGCTCTTTCAGAGGGAGTAGGACCCCATCCAAATCAGGCAACTGACTAATTATCCAAACTTGGGAACCACCAACCCACAGCATCTCCATCTTGCTAAGATTCAGACTCATTTTATTGGCCTTTGTCCAGCTCTTCACCAAGTCCAGACTCTGGTCAAGGGCTTGCATGGCCTCTCTCGATTCAGATGTTACAGGGAAATAGAGCTGGGTATTGTCAGTGTACTGCTGACACTTCACCACAAATCTCCTGATGACTGCTCCCAAGGGCTTCATATAGATGTTTAACAGCATGGGGGACAAGATGGTACCCTGCAGCACCCCATGGCACAACTGCCAGGGAGCGAAAATATGCAGCTGAAACCATACTTCTAGCAGAATGATCTGAAATGAATGCTCTTGACAGTTTAAGAGGAAAGCACAAAAGCAGGACTTCAGCTGAGCATCAAGAAGACTAAAGTAATGACAACAGAAGATTTATGTAACTTTAAAGTGACAATGAGGACATTGAACTTGTCAAGGATTATCAATATCTTGGCACAGTCATTAACCAAAATGGAGACAATAGTCAAGGAATTAGAAGAAGGCTAGGACTGGGGAGGGCAGCAGTGAGGGAACTAGAAAAAGTCCTCAAATGCAAAGATGTATCACTGAACACTAAAGTCAGGATCATTCAGACCATGGTATTCTTGATCTCTATGTATGGATGTGAAAGTTGGACAGTGAAAAAAGCGGATAAGAGAAAAATTAACTCATTTGAAATATGGTGTTGGAGAAGAGCTTTACGGATACCATGGACTGCAAAAAAGACAAATAATTGGGTGTTAGAACAAATTAAACCAGAACTATGATGAAACTGAGGTTATCATATTTTGGACACATAATGAGAAGACATGATTCACTAGAAAAGACAATCATGCTGGGGAAAACAGAAGGGAGTAGAAAAAGCGGAAGGCCAAACAAGAGATGGATTTGAACAGGGTGGTTTATAACAGATGCTATTGGAGGTTGCTATTGGATGCTATTGGATTCATAGGGTTGCCATAAGTCATAATCGACTTGAAGGCACAACAACAAATGTGATTTAGAATCCTGATTGTCCAGGGCTCAAAATCATGTGGGGAAATTATATGCACAGAGCAGGCTCCACACTCCAGACCTTCTCCCAAGATGTGGACGATGTTGGATAGAGCACCAAAAGTGGTCTAGTGAGTGTGGCCCCCTTCTCTCCCTCTCATGAGGACTACCACTGGAAAGGGTTGTCGCCTTGAACTGATGGAAGCATTTTAAGCTCAGTTCCCTTTTCATTTGTTATTATGTTAGGATAGGTAACAGGGCTTCGTACATTCTGCTGTTACCCCACTCATCCAGTCTGATGGTTGAAAGACTGAATTCAGGTTTCTCTCCCAAAATGTTTGAGGAATGCCTGTTAGAAGTGCATTGAGGCAACTTGCTATTATGCTGATGGGAGAAAAAAGGCAGAGTGCAAAGAAGGAATAGCATTCTTACCACACCGTTGACCTCCACAAATCACAGCATATACTTGCTGATTTTGCTCCCATTTTTTAAAAAAAGTTTTAAACAAGCCTACTTTCCCTTTTCTCCCATATCTTTATTCTTCTGGAGTCAGTCAGTCAGTCTCTCTCTCTCTCTCTCTCTCTCTCTCTCTCTCTCTCTCTCTCTCTCTCTCACACACACACACACACACACACACACACACACACACACAACACACTCCTTAAAATCATGAACTATCTATAGTAAGTGCCCAAACATCCACAGATTTATTTCGTCTCTGATCTTTCTCTTTCTTATAAATAGGCAGATATATTATCTTTATTAACATACAAGTGATTTCTTGAGAATAAAAATAAAGAATGTAATTCCATCTCAAGTCAAAAAGTTCTCAAGTAACCAGAAGTTTTTTAAAATAAGTAGATGAATAAAAATAAATAAAATAAAATAAAGAAGTGGGCTCAAATCCTCAGAACAGTTGCATAATTTTTCCCAAGCCACTTCACCCTTTACAAGTTTTGATTACAGTACATTCCTCTGATAGTGCAAGCTCAGGGTGAATAGGTTGATGGAAGTGGGTCTGACAACAGTTTTGTCGTGGTGATTGATCCCTTCACTCTGTTGAAGGTATATAACCAAAATGCTACTTCATTTTGTTTGCCTCCTTCTCACAGGTAAAGCATTTTAACAGCATTGTCGGCAGTTGTTACTTTTTAAGTCACAGGGTCCCTAAATGCAGCCCCCGCACTGTGCAGTAAATCACCTCTGCTGCGTATCACAGACTCATTAGCTTGGCTCAGTCGATATCTTAGGGTCACTCTAGATGCCAGGTTTCCTATATGAGGTAAACCTCATCTCCAGGTTGCCCTAATATTTATTAAATATTTTCACCAGAAAGGCACATTAAAGGGCCCTACAGACTAGGAGCGCAATTGAAAAACCCCTAGAAAGGAAATATCTTATTAATTCATTAAGTCAAACTGCTTGTATCTACACTTGTATGACGAGAATTATGGTTCATTAACTTCATTTCTTTATATGAGTTAATTAGCTCAGAGGAGGCCAGAAATTAATTACCAGCGTATATAGTTTGTGCAGAATGGCATTCTGTTTATTTAGTTTCTCCTATTAACTTTTAATCTCTTCAAACAATAAAAGAGGTAATTAGTATTTTATAAACAAAAATGAATGCAAAAAAGGCAAATAATTTGCTAAACGGGGGAAACTCCTGTGTGGAACCTGGTAGTTCCTTGGTTCAAGTTATAGACCTTTTCACAGTTAACTATGGACAGAGGGGAGATCAGAGAGGTAGGTAGTCTACACAATCCATCATTAAAGAAGAGCTAGCCAGTAAAATCTTACATGGGAAGAAAGAGCTTTTAAAAGTTTCCAGCTGTTTGAAAATAATTGCCCATGTATTCAACTACAGTAACAGTTCGAAAAAAAATGTTCTTGAAAAACTTCAATATATCCATATGGAGATGGGAAATTCACTTACAGCAAGTTAAAAAAGGAAGTAACAGCAATTTTAAGTGTATTATCAGAGTAGTATTCTGAATCACTGTAGGCTCTGTAATTTACATACTGTATATTAGTGGTGTGCTGCAGATTTAGACAAATCCTGAATCCTGAGGCACAGAGGGATGCCTTGGACAAATGTTAGGCTTGTCACAGGTGTAGTTTGTGGAGGGTTGTTAGTTGACTCCTATTCTCTTCATGGAGCTGCAATTGCCAGAGTGGTTTAGTAGTCAGTCCCTCTTCCCAGAGAATTCTGATAATTGTGGCTCTATGAGGGGAATAGGCTCTCCTAACCAGCACCTTTCACAAATCACACTTCCCAGGATTCTTTGGGGGAAGCCATTATGGTGTGAATGTGGCCTAGATGCTTTGGTGACATCAGTGGCAATGATTACCTTCTATCAGCTTTGGCTGATTTGCCAGATCAATCCTATTTGGAGAAAGACGCTGCCTCTGTTTTGCATAGACTGGTGACATCCAGGATGGATTATTGCAGTCTTCTGTTCTTGGGGCTGTCCTCAAAGACAACTCACAGACTTCAGTTGATTCAAAATTAAGATGCCAAGTGACCAGATCCTATCACACCAGTTACTGATTTGTTTCTGGGTTAATTTTAAGGTGCTGGTTTTAACGTTTAAAGCCCTAGATGAGTTTTTAGATTTTCATCCTAGGCGCCTCATGTCTGTTCTACTGCTGAAGAAGACTTCTAGCTGTGCGGTTTTATGCTTATTTTCTGATTCTATTGCTTTCTATTACATGAGGTGGCATTGCTTTAAGTCAGAGGTCATTTTCCTGAGGAGGCCCTCAGACTTGGAACTGGCCCTGCTTCTGCATACATCACAAGCAGAAAGAGCTACATCCATGGCAATGATCTCACAAATCCAGTTTATAGAAGGGGGGTGTTATGTTTCACCTTTTTTTTGGCAGACAAATGATATCAAAATAATGCTACTGCCTATATAATAAATCATATACCTTGAAGGGGAACAAGAGGATTGCTGTTTTCACCTGGTTTTCCTCGCCTACTCAGACATTTTTGAGCATGTAACAATTCTAAATATGTGTACTGATGTCAGTGGTGACATAATGTCCCATGTAAAGGTAAGGATTTTGCTTTTGTCTCTTTTCTGTGGCTTGCAAAGGGTGGAGGAGAGGAGAGTATGGCAGGAAGGGCTGGGTCAGCAGGGAAAGTGAGCCCTGTTTGGAGACCAAATGAGACTGAAATGAGCTTTGGTCAGAAATGGCTCACAAGCATTCTTCAACTGGTGGTGGCAGAAGCTTGCATTTTCAAATCTTCTTTTTTAAATGCCCACCCTAATATCTAGCATTATTTGTTGAATTACAGTCCCACATGAACATTCCCAACACTTATTCTATGAAAAGAGCTATTTCCCCCCAACACTGCAAAATCTTTATGGTTTTATTATATTATTACATTTAGCATCAAATAGCAAAGTATGTTATATTATCCCCATAGTGAAGATATCTGACAGTAAAAGAAATAGAGAGCTATTCAAGATACACAGTTGATCCTGAGACTGATTATATCAATAATTCAGTCACCACTGAAATGCTGTATTCGGCGTATATTAATGTCTTCATTAGAATAGTTTAAATCATCACAAATGATTTTAACCTGTGACAAAGAATAGAATTTTCCTTTCCCTGTTCTGCCAGTCATACGCTTTATTCTTCTTTTGTCTTAAAATCCTCTTGATGTGGAACAGCTGCCATCTTCAACCTGATTTACATATAGGCATGGGTTCTTTATTGCCAGCAATAGCTTTGCAGCACAAATCATAGGGATTCAAAGAGCCAGGAAACTGCTTACACAATGACTATGGTATATGATTTCAAACAATCCCCCACTTGGGAAAGGATGGCTTTTGAATCTGATCTGGCCATTTTGTTTGTGAAATAGTGCTTCCCAGGTCAGGTTGAACTAGTGTCACCACAGGAGCCGCCAAAGCTAAGCTTTCTCTTTTCAAGGGTGCAGATGAAGATGTCAGAAGAAATAGATTTCAAAGAGCTGGAAGGGCTTGGGATGCTGGTCTCTATTTCCCTGCCTTGAAAGAGGATCAGGATCCAGCATTTGGTAAGAAATGAATCCCATGAACACAGCCTGTCAAGCCAGTCCAGCAGGGCATCATGGTCAAATGTATCAAAAACTGCAGAGAGATCAAGGAGAAGCAACAGGGTTGCATTCCCGTCCCTCTCCTAAAAAAAATAATCCTTCAGGGCGACTAAGACTATTTTGATTGCAAGTCCACATCTGAATCCAGACTGAAATGGATCCTGATCTTCCAAAAAGCCTTCCACATGCAAATAAAAAAGCATTATTCTATGTCTGCCAATCAGTTTTGCTGTGTTGGGCTCTGACAAAAATCTTATGATAATAATGCAATTGTTTTTTTAATGTATTGAAAAGACAATCCAGTGAATGATTATATTCATCCCAAGCTTTGCCATGGGCTAAGGTAATGAATCATACTATGTATCTTTTTAATTGGTCCACTATATATACTGTATATAGAGAGAAGCAGAAAAAATAGATAATACATAACAATGCAGTCTTAATTAGGGTCCATTTTATCTATTTCATCATAGATTTTTTTCAACTAAGGAATCACTGAATACAGGTAGAACACCAATTCAGTAAATAAACAAATGCATGCAACTCCACATATTGCTTATATGAACAATTATGTCAGGCTAAAGTCTTGTGCAAGATTTCCCGCCATCGTCAGACTCAAGGGCTCTGGCAAAGGTAGGACTTTGCAGCCATGCCGGGGAAGATCTGGCATGGCTTCAAAGCCCCTTCCCTCGGCGTGTTCTGGCCACGCACGCCTGCCACATAGGGGGCAGAGCAGGATGCCTATTTAAGCCCTGCTCCATCTCCCCTCAGCCTCTTTTGGCCTCACATGACACCCGCCCACCATCCCTTCAGGGCAGTACAAGTTTCACTGGTTGCCTCGGGGCCAGGTAGGATTTTTTAGCTCACCAGCCTTCGTTTGTTGGCAAGTTTTTTGCCTACCCTGTACTGCTTTTCTAATTTGGCTGATTTGCTTAATTTTATCTGGCTTAATTTGATTTGGCTGATTTGTTGCCTAGCCTCATAGTTTAATCTGTAAATAGGTTGTTTCAGTCATGTTTGGTGGATATGTGCAGAAAGGTAGGGTTTGGTGACCACCTTAGGCACCCTTTAAGGTCATCGGTTGATTCTGAGGCCTGCCTTCCAGGCTTTGCAGCCGGTTGGCAGAATAAGACTAATGTTTGGAGCTAACCTGTAACACCCACTCAGAGTTGTGTGGCCCTGAGGGGGGGGTTAGCAGGAAGGCCTCCCTAACCACCCTGCAGGGATGGGGCCTGGAAGAGGAGATTGGGCTTGGACCACCTCCCTTTCCCATGGCAGGGTGCCCTCGCCCAATTGGGGATGAGATAGGTTCTACACTTGTCTCTGCAGATCATTTTATTATACAATCAAGCATGTAATTGGCTTTATTCCAATAAACGTGGACCTTGATTTACCCACACCTCATCTTGTCTTGACTCTTCATTTCCCGGCTATGCGCTGCAATTGTTCTTGATGAATTGTTGCAAACCAGTATTATTATGTTTTCCCTATGAAAAGTGAAGAATCTTGAAAAGTACATTGACTTATTTGGCTTTGGCTTTAACCTGAATTTATGATATTGTGGGTAGTATACAACTAAATTCTTAGTTCTTGCTGTAGTCCAGTTCAAACCAACCTGAACTACAGAAATTGTGTTTAGGTATGAACTAAGTGTGTTGTTGTTGTTGTTATTACCTGCCCTTCACCAGCAGGTCCTGGGGCAGGTTACAGCAGTTTAAAATGCAGGATTAAAAACAACTACAATAAGTTACAATCACAGGAATAGGGTGGGTCCTGATGATGGATTCAGGTGATTTAATCCTAAATGGTACCCATAATTGGTCAAGATGTCAAATTAATTGGAAGCAGTGACTACAATTGCTAACAAAATCAGCACATATGTGAGAGGACATTCAGGATTTGATTACAGTTAGCTAAAACTGATTCTTCATATCCAATGGACACAATATTTCTTGTTAGAACAGGGATCGGGAACCTGTGGATCTTCAAATGTTTCCTAAACACTGGCCATGCAGGCTGGGACTTCTGGGAGTTGGAGTGCAGCAACATCTGGAGGGTCATAGGTTTCCCATTCCTGCCTTACACCTTAGACAGGTCAAAGTTGCTAAAGTACCTGTATTATCTATTGCTAGCAATATCATCCCTGTTAATAGCAAACTCAGCAGTTGACAGCATTGTAGCCAAACAGGGCCACTCAGAAACAAGTGAGAGAGTGTTTTGCAGAGATGTTGCTGTTTTAATTTGTTGTGCTATTTTGGATGTTTTCATAAATATACGTTGAAGGTGCAGGATATAAATTATGTAAATAATAAATAAATAAACAAGCAAGCAAAATCCTCCCAGACAGTCCAATGAGGAGTGAACAGATAAAGTGCAGAGTTAAACTATGGCATTTATTACTACAAGATGTAATCATGGCCACCAATTTGGATGGCTTCAAAAGGGGGGAAGATTCCTGGAAGATAAGGATATTGACAGCTACTTGTCATGATACCTATAATATTGCCTCCAGTATAAGAGGCGGTACTGGGGATCACAAGCAGGAGAGTGGTCTTGCGTTCAGGTCCTGCTTGTGGGCTTCGCATGGGCATCTGGTTCGCCATTGTGAAAACAGAATGCTGGACTAGATGGACCTTTGGTTTGATCCAGCAAGCTTATTCTTATGTTCTTATTTATTATTTATTTATTTATTTATTTATTTTATTTATAGACCGCCCATAGCGAATAGCTCTCTGGGCGGTGAACAGCAGAGTTAAAATACAAAGTTACAATAAAACATACAAGGTCACAACAAGGTAGAGTAAAAAACATTGAATATAAAACATGAACGTTAAAATGCCTGGGAGTATAACCAGGTCTTAACCTGGCGCCTAAAAGAAAGTACCGTAGGCGCCAGGCGTATCTTCTCAGGTAAGCTGTTCCATAGTTCTCATGAGCATGCTTGATGCCTACAGCATGCTGTTGAGGATGAAATGAAAAGGACGGTAGGGTTAGATGGAATGGTGCACCTTAGAAGAGAGCATGGCTGGCTAACTGGAACTCTAAACAGGATCTTTTGTATACATTTGATTGCTGGCCCTATTTGTCTGTAGAAATTCCAAACATCATCGTAGATTCTTCAGTTCTTTTTCAAGATAAGAAACTTTAGAACTGTAATTACCATGAGATTTGCAGATACTATCAATCTAATGCACAACCTCTTTTACTGGGGATATTAGACATAATAATAATAATAATAAATTTAATTTTTGTGTCGCCTATCTGGCCGAAACCACTCTAGGCGACGTACAACATTAAATTCAACAATACATAATAATACAATACATAATAAAATACAATGCAGTCAACAATAACCATTTTAAAAAGCGGCAGTACAGGGCCATCAATAGACAATTTTAAAACAATATAAAGAAATTAGCCCACCCCGGGGACCCCAAAGGCCTGTCCAAAGAGCCATGTTTTTAAGGCTCGGCGAAATGTATCTAGGGAAGGGGCATGGCGAAGATCGAACGGGAGGGAGTTCCAGAGAGTGGGGGCCGCCACTGAGAATGCCCTCTCTCTAGTCCCCACCAACCTAGCTGTTTTCGTTGGTGGGACGGAGAGAAGGCCCTGTGTGGCTGATCTGGTCGGGCGGCTTAGTTGGTGGTACTGGAGGTGTTCCTTCAGGTAACAATTTAAACAATTTAAAACACAATTTAAACATTTAAAACAATTTTTTAAAGTTGTGGCCTCCTTCCGTCCCTAACTCTGACCATTCCATTCTGAGCAGGGAAGTCTGAAGACTGACTTTGGGATTGAGCTGGCAGTCTGTCTCAAGGCAAGCTACCACCTGTCCCAGCCTCTGCCTCTCAGGACTTCCCTGATGGCCTTAACTGAGTGTATTTTCTTTGAAAAAATCAAAAGCAGGCAGGTTGTCAAAATATGAGTAATGGGATAACACTCTGTTTCCATTTCGTTGGTTTTCAGAACTGGGGCCATGGCCTTACTGTGTATATTATTATTATTTGATTTATTAGTCGCTTGATACCCGACTTACAATAATGTTAAAACAAAAACTAATATATCCTACTATAAAAACAAAACCATAAACGAACAACTCCCCCAGGCAACCACAGAAAGCTTTGGCAGCATAATAATAACAGACAACATCATCTCGGTCTATCAAATGCCTGGGGGAAAAGGTACACCTTTACCTGGCACCAAAAAGATGTCAATGAAGGCGCCAGGCAGACTTCAATTATTTTATGTTATGTTAGACATGTGGCCTATAAACTGCTTTGGGAAGTATTTTTTAAACACTATTTTATTTATATTTCAAACCTAGGTTCCATCTCTACTATACATTTAAAGCGCAATGATACCACTTTAACAATCATGGTTTCCCCCAAACAATTCTGGGAACTGTAGTCTGTTAAGGGAGACCCCTATTCCAGACCTGCAATTCCCAGAGTTCCCTTTAATTCTCTTTATATGTATCCTGCCCTTTCTCCAAAGACCTTCAGGCAGTGCACATGGATCTCCCCACAACAACCTTGTGAGGTACATTATACTCAGAGACCAGTCAACTTGATGGTTGAGTGGGGATTTGAATCCAAGTCTCACCAATTCAACGATCTAGCCAGGTGCTGCACCACACTGATGCACTGATTATACCAACTGAAAATAATGCAAAGGAATATGAAATATGCAACTGAATGTGGCACATTCCTAAACCCTTTCCAAATATGAATTGTGCACGGTGGCAAAGTGAAGGAAGTGGGAGTAGTGGAATCATACAATGGAACTGTGCACATTAACGTTGTGGAACTGAAGTGGTTAATGAGATATGTGAAGAAGGAGGCTGCATGTGCACATGTGAATACAAGCCATGATCACACTGCAGTTAACACATATTATGCATTTGCTTCTTTCACCTCCTAGGGTGTGCCACATTGAGCCTAAGCATTGCTGAGAAGGAGGACAAGATGGAGGGATAGAAAATCCATGTTCTTACAGAGGCAGGAAGCATTGGCTTAAATTGCTATAGTAGTGGTTTACAGAATATAGTTTGGCAGCTCTCTATTGTCTGGTATCTCTGCTTTTAAAATCATCCTTTGAAATTCCTCTGTATAAGCCAATAAACTAAATTGAAGACGCAAAGCAGTAATGTGGCAACCTCCCTCCTTCACGCCCCAAGCCCATCGTAATACAATTCCTATGTTCTATATATTATTGGCATTGTAATTCAGTTGCTGGAGGACTTAAGAAATGTGGAAAGCAGTCATGTGTTAGTGTACCTACTAAAGGCCAGCACCTACGACTGGCGAATATGATCATTTCCACCCCGTTCCTTTTTCACTGTTGACCAAGGTTATTCTCTTTATCATGCACAGATTTTATTGAGTGATGCCAAGTGAGATGAATAGAAGCAAATAATGACAGTGCTGTAGTGATGAAAAGGGAGACAGGGGTCATCTCGGTTTTATACCGAACAAATTGAGTCACATCCACTTCTCATCCATTATTTAGGGGTGATTGGGCAGGCTTGGCTTCTATAGATTTGATAATCATTCAGATGTCCATATTAAATATGTAACGTAAATTTCTCATTTGGATGTCAATGGCCTGTCACCGCAGAACAACAATGCATAAAAAGAGCTGTAATGTATGGATTCTCAGAAATATTTGACATCAATAAATATGTAAAAGGCAGATAATAAAGCCTGTTTCTGTCTGCCTGCCAGCTAGCCTTCTTGTCAGGCCGGACAGTCCCATCTAATACTGTGATTTTATGCAGCTGTATACTATGAATATTGGCCTGCACACTAGAGATTAAAGCACAGCAGATGTTTCTCTGCAGGCTAACAAATATATCACCCCTGATAACGAATGACAAATGTTGTTCCATATTGTGTCAGACAAAACCAGGGCTCTTGTAAAACAAGTGTTACAGCTGGAATAGGATATTTTAACACAGTTACCTTAGGAGTAGACAGACAGCCGCCTGCTCCAGAGGTAGCTGAATCCCAATCTGCAGTCACGTAGGTATATTCAGCTACCTATGAAGTGCCAGAGCTCCATGACATTAACAACTAAACAAGCAAACCTTTCCAAGGACTAGGAAAGACTCTTCAAGGATTTCTCAGTCTTCTCTTTTCAGAAGCTTTTTAAAAAACAAAATGGTTCATCTACATTTATTTATTTTCATTTTCGTCACCTGGGATCAACCACCCTGTAGATGGGAATAGATGTCACAAGTGAGACCTGCAACAAAACGTTGTGAAATGTCTCTTTACCCCCAATAGGAGTCCTCCGGTTTAGGGTTCCAAGTCATGCCCTCCCCCAGGCTACTATAAACTGTAGGGGGCTGAGGCAGGGCATCCCATTTCCCCCCTCCCAGTTATCTATTTTTCTTTTCCACTTAACCCTTACCATGCTGTGATTCCTACACTAGGTATTTTCAATCTTCCTTGGACTGTTTATGTGTACCCCCTTTGGTCCTCTTTGCCAACCTTTTGTACTTCTGCATGCATAAGCACATAGATAGCTTTCTCTCTCTCTCATTGTTCAGTGGACCAGTTTTGGCACCAATCCTGTCAGCACACAATCACCAGAATTCAATTGTATCAGGCTTTCTGTTTGTTTTGCATGTTTATGCTGCATGTGGTCATTCCAGAGGCATTCGAGAGCTGAGCAACAGGAAAGGCAGAAGGCAACAATTTCTCTCTCTCTCTCTCTCTGTCTCAAACATAACAAACACTTACTTGGGATTTACTTTACCATCATCTGGAATCTGGAGCTTTAGAATAAAATTATCTTCTTTTAAAGTGTAACATCTTTACACTGAGCTAAAATGCTAGACAAGCACGATCCAAGTGTCTTGTCTATTTATCCTTGAATCTCAGCCCCAGACCAGAGGTCTCCAAAGGAAGGAACTTATGAATGAATGTAGCTGCAGTAAGTTAATTAGAAAATGAAGTCAATTACACAAGAGAACAGTAAATTGTTAGCATGCTCTGTTATTTATTACTCTTTAATGCAATATTGTTTCATTGTATATGCCAATGATATATTCATCTGAAGCCCTAACAATATTTTTAAGCCACACTCAAAATATTCATATATTGAAGAGTGGGGTTTAATTAGTTAATTAATTAATTAAATTTAATATTGAAAATTTTGGTCCTTTGCTCACCATGCAACCATTTGTCTATTTGTAATATTTACAGAGGAAGGTCACCAAACAACTCATCAGTTAATGTATTTGGTCAAACATCTGTGAAGTGCCTGAATCACTTCAATGAAATTCAAGAGGCAATTCACCGACATGTGTGTATGGCATAATCCAACCGAAGTCAATGCAGTCAGTTTCAGAAGTGCTCACAGTATAGAAAAGATCAAGCAATTTTTCTGCAAAATCATTAAAATATGGTACCCATGAGAGACATTCTGAACACAGACCTTTAGCGATTACTGGGCAGACCATCTTAAAGGGTTAGCGAATCCTCATCTTAGGCTGTCTTATTGCTGTTTTAAAACTTATTTGATGAAGGTCACCCTGGCTCATGTTCTTCGATAAATTATATTCCAAATAAAACTTGGGACCAGCCTGGGGACATTACAACAGGCAGGAAGAATAGGCAACACAAGTCCCTGGGGCCTGTTTTTTTTGACACTTCTTCTTTGTAATGTTAGAATTAAAACTTGTATGCCCCCCTCTGTGATCCCCAAATACGTAAGTAGTATCTGTACAATATTCAGTGTCAATATTTCAGTGTCAAAGTTCAGCACCCTGTATGTCTGTTTGTTTTCCCTCCTCTCCCTCATGATATTCAATTGAGTTTCTCCTTCCTATATACCACTGCTGACCCAAAACTATGCTACCAACACCTCCTACAGTGGGAGATTCCAATGTGATGTGGAATTTGTTTAACTCCAACTCCCAGCAGATGCAGACAGTCTGGTCAATGATCAAGGATGATGGGAGGTGGAGTCCAATAACATCTGGAGGGCACCACATTGGCTGCATCTGTCCTACCGTAGCATACACATTGATTTCAAACCAATGTTGCAATGTCACAACTAAGCAATAGTTAAAAACATTTGCTTGACTTGCATAGAATGGCAAATCCAATCCAAGGTAAACAAGTGTAAAGTTATGCATATTGGAGCAAAACATCTCAATTTCAAATATACGCTCATGGGGTCTGAACTGGCGGTGACTTGAGGTCATAGTGGATAGCTTGATGAAGATGTAGACCTAGTGTGCAGCAGTTGTAAAAAGGCAAATTCCATGCTAGGGATCATTAGCAAATGTATTGAAAATAAAACTGCTGATACCGTAATGCTGTCATATAAATCTATGGTGCTGCTGCATTTGGAATATTGTGCACAGTTCTGGTCACCTCACCTCAAAAAGGATATCGTAGAGCTGGAAAAGGTTCAGAATAGGGCAACCAAAATGATCAAGGGGATGGAGCGACTCCTTTATGAGGAAAGGTTGCAGCATTTGGGGCTTTTTAGTTTAGAGAAAGGGCAAGTCACAGGGGACATGATAGAAGTATATATAATTATACATGGCATGGAGAAAGTAGATAGAGAAAAGCTTTTCATCTTTCATAATACTAGAACTCATGGACATCCAATGAAGCTGAATGCTGGAAGATTCAGGACAGATATAAAGAAAGTACTTTACACAGTGCATAGATAAACTATGGAATTTACTCCTACAAAAGGCAGTGATGCCCACTAACTTGGGTGGATTTAAAAGAGGATTAGACAAATTCATGGAGTAAAAGGCCATCAATAGCTACTAGTCATGATGACTACGCTCGGCCTCCATAGGTGGAGGCAGTATGCTTCCAAATACCAGTTGATAGAAACTGCAGGAGGGGAGAGTGCTCTTTGCACTCAGGTCCTTCTTGCGGGTTTCCCACAGGCAACTGGTTGGCCACTGTGGAACAGGATGATGGACTAGATGGGCCACTGGCCTGATCCAGCAGGCTCTTCTTATGTTCTTATAAACTTCTTGTCCTGAACACATATTCTAGGGTGGTCTATAAATTTAAGTAGGGAAATCTGTGTTTAGAATTTGAGTTTTACACCATAGCTCAATGTTATAGCAACTGCCTTTCATGCAGAAGGTCCCTGTTTCAATCCTGGCATCTCCAGGTAGGGCTGGGAATGTCCCCAGTCTGGAGAGCGGCTGCTATCAGTGTAGGCCAGCCTTTCCCAACTAGTGGGCCGCCAGATGTTGTTGGACCACAACTCCCGTCAGCCTCAGCCAGCATTGCCAATGGTCAGGAAAGATGGGCATTGTGGTCCAACAACATCTGGTGGCCCACTAATTGGGAAAGGCTGGTGTAGGCAATACTGGACTAGTGGATCAATGGTCTGACTCGATGTAAGACAGCTTCCTATGTTCCTATAAATTTTGTAGGTGTTGAATTTGCCTTCAGTTCAGAACAGGGCCGGTTCTAAAGGGCAACTAGGTGGGGGACTTGAGGGGCCCCTCTGGTCCCCTGCTGCAGATCGCATGGCGAGAGCTTCAGAGTGCCCCCATTCCCTTGCTTAACCTACCTTGTTCTGTGGTTGCACATGCAGCTCTGCCCTTAACAAAGATGGTGGCTGAGGTTTCCCTAAGGGACTGAAGCCTCTGCTGCCGTCTTGGCTGATGGCACACATGCGTGCTGTGCACGCACATCCCTGCCATAAACCAAGATGGCGGCAGAGGCTTCAGCCCCTTAGGGAAACCTCAGCCGCCATCTTTGTTAAGGGCAATCGCAGAACATATGAGAATGGTAGGTTAAGCAAGGGAATGGCGGGGCATGTGATCTGCGGCAGCGATCCTGCCATGAATCACGGAAGGGGAGCACTAGGGCCTGGGGCAGGCTTGTGCCCAAGGGCCGCAGCATGTCTGGGGCCGGCCCTGGTTCAGAATATGAAAGTCCTGCTTATTTAGGTACCTATTATAAAAAACAGTTGACTTGGCTTCAGTGACACATGCATGATTACCGTAAAGGCTTGATTACTTTAAAGCACTCTATGTGGGACTGCCTTTGAAAATGGTTCAGAAGTTACAGTTGGTTCAAAACGCAGCAGCCAGAATGTTAACAGGAGCATGGTGCAGGGAGAATATCACCCCTGTGCTTTATTGACTCCACTGGCTCCCAATTTGTTTCCGGGCCGAATTCAAAGTGCTGGTTCTGACCTTTAAAGCCCTAAAGAGCCTTGGACCTGAGGGACTGCTTACGCCCATATGTACCTGCCTGGGATTTAAGATCATCTGCCTCTAGTCTGCTCTGCATGCCTGGAATGAAAGATGTTAGACTGACAGGCACGCGGGAGAGAGCCTTTTCAGCTGTGGCCCCCAAGCTTTGGGATACCCTACCCCAAGAAGCCCGCTCTGCTCCCTCCCTGATGGTTTTCCGGAGACTTCTGAAAATGATCTTGTTCCAGAGAGCCTTTGGGAGGGTCTGAGGGTACAGCCTGACACTGACTTTATGCCTTTTATGTTAATTTGTACCTCTGTAGTCCCTTCATTACCACTCCCTATATATATGTATATCTGTATGTATGTGTCTGTGTGTATATATATATATATATATATTGTATTTTATGTATTTTAATTGCATTTTATGTATTTTAATTTATTTTAATGTTTTTATGATCTTTATCGTGTACAATTTTATCATGTACATGTTCAATTGTATTGTAAGCCGCCTGAATGCCCTATTATAGGGTAGAAGGGCAGAATAGAAATATTTTAAATAAATAAATAAACAAACAAACAAACATTTCTTTAAAATATTCCAGCCAGCTTTCAATTAGGATACATTTGTTAACTATAAATAGCAGCAAAAACAATGGCAATAACATAAATGAAAACATCTTAAAAATGAAATGCCCTAATGTAGCTCCGACATTAATAGATTAAAAGTGGTTAGTTTTGGAGCTATAAATGCCTACTACCGGCCATTATGAGCTTTGGTATCGTTCACTGACTATAACACAAAACCAAACATGTTTATCCTGCTAACAGAAATGCTTAGGGGAATAAAGGCAATATAGCCACATGGCAAGTTTCAATCACTTCCTGGCTCGTTAACAAACTTTTCCCTCCGCCTTTCCTAACAGACACTTTGCTTTCCAGCTACGGTGTTTTCCCCAAGCAATTTTATACAATGAGAAGGTAACAGTTGTTTGTCTGATAAAGCACGTACTATTTAGAACACAGATGTTTGATTATTATTTATTTCTCTCCAACACTCGCTAATTCAGTCCCAAATGATCTTTTCCCCCCTTTTGACTAAATTCAATTTGGAATGTATGTTGTTGGTAAGTGACAGATAGTTTAATTATTAATAGGATCCTGCAATGCAATGCACCACCGTTTTTAAGGTCACCTGGGGCCAAACAGCTGCAGCTTCCTTCATTCCCTGTACTACTGGCATTCCTTGAACAACGCACAGGTAATTACAAAACCCATGCCAAATCTGCATGTGTTATGCCCTTTCCTCAATATATGTGCTTGCCTATGGTTTTATAAAGCACTCATCTTCCAATGAGATGGTAATGGAGGGCCTCCATGAATGCTTGCCTTCATGGGATAGTAAATTGTCAAGGGAGTTGCGAAATGGAGGTGGGAAGAAGGAAAATGTTGTGAATGAATTTGGAAACCATAGTGTATGTGGCTAAAACAAAGGTTGGCACTCCAGCAAAGAGAAAATTGTGTGAAGGGTGTTGTTGACCCACTAGCAATTCATAAAGATATAGGTACAATTTGACTCAATGTTCAGAATACATCGTACTTCCTGGTGCTCAACAGCATGTTTGGAATCAAACAGTTTTGAGGTGGAAATTGGTATTTCAAAGAGTAGGAAATGCCCCCCAAGCCCCTATGTTTGTGACAATAATTTTTTTTCATTTCTTATATTCTTCACTTTTCTGCATTGATCATGAAGTGAATAAGATGTCATGGTGGCATGTAGACAAATCTGACAGTGTCAGAAGGGAAACAAAACCAACGTCTGGCCTGTGGTTTGACTTGATATGAGGATAGTAATATTACATTTATCAAACCTTCATAACATAGTCATGAAGGAACCTATGCACATACAGCTCTATGCAAGCAAAGCTCTGTTATTATTATTATTATTATTTAATTCAATTTTTATACGGCCCATAGCAAGGCTCTCTGGGCGGTGTACATTGGATAAAAAAAATATATTTACATTCAATTTAAAAACCACCTGATCATCAAATCGACAATTTAAACATACAACAAAAGTGAGATTAACATAATAAACCGATATTAAATACAAATAAAAAGTAATTAGAGAAAAAAAGATAAAACATATAACTATCTTTACAAACATTAAATACAAATACTAAAATACTACAATACTAGATGTTGTGCACACACACACACACACACACACACACACACACACACACACACACACACGTCTTCAGAACCAGTTTCATACCATAATGGGGGGAGGAGGAAGAAGTTGTTCCTCACCCTCCGCATAGGATGCAGCCGGCTCTGAAGGCCTGCCCCATCACATCACTAGGCCCCACTCCTGAGATGTCAGGGTTTGGGATGCTTCTGACCTGGTAACCCTACTCCAGGCTTGATCCTGGACCACTCCGGACCTGACTTGCCCGGCCCCCAGACTACGCCGACATTGCTTCTTGCCCGGCCCTGCTGCTGCTGTTGTTCTGCACTCCGACATTGGACCGGCACTGAATACGGCCCTGGTGCTGCCCTCCCGTGCGTTACCGCTGGTGTTCACCCACCTTCTGCTGTAGATGTTGGAGGCATGGCTGGCAGCTCTCTCTGTCCATGTGTTCAGTACAGACGTGTACAGAACTTTGGGCCAAGCTACATGTGATATTAGTCATATAGTTCTGCCCTTATGAGAATTTTTTTATATAAATAGACAATTCAGTCCCCAATCCAGATTGAGACCCTAGCACCCTTTGCCCTCCTCCCAATACAGACACTTAAGGCTAGAAGGATGTGACTAATGGCAGTGTAGAGGCATGCCAATAGGTCCAATTCTGCTTTCTCCACAGTGTGCTTGAGATGTTTCCTGACTGGCTATGTTGCACTGTGGGGATGCATTTCCTCCCCCGACCCATTTTTTCCCCCTGTGTCCCTTTCAATCCCATTTTTTGGTTAATTTTATCTACTGAAATGAAAAAGAGGAGGATATTCATCACTGAACATATTGTAGTAATTAGAGATTAGTTAAGCATCTTTCATAGTTTTTAAACGTTTTCTTTAAGATGATCCTAATTGGGTGTTAGAACAAATTAAACCAGAACTATCACTAGAAGCTAAAATTATAAAACTGAGGTTATCATACTTTGGACACATCATGAGAAGACATGATTCACTAGAAAAGACAATAATGCTGGGAAAAACAGAAAGAGAGGAAGGGCAAACAAGAGATGGATTGATTCCATAAAGGAAGCCACAGACCTGAACTTACAAGATCTGAACAGGATGGTTTATAACAGATGCTATTGGAGGTCGCTGATTCATAGGGTTGCCGTAAATCATAATTGTCTTGAAGGCACATAACAACAAACAAGAAGATGCTCTCACCAAAAAAGAAAAATAAAGGTTTTCTAAAGCATTTTTTCTGGAAAATCATATTCAAGCCCTTTTCAAGCAATAGTTATTTAAAAAAAGAGGAAAACAAACATTATAACTGAACTGAAAAGCCATGTTTCTGTTGTTGCTTTCAATTTCTAATGGTTATACAAGACACTATGACTTTTTGCTTGCTTTGGATCCTTTGCTTTGCTTTGGATCCTGTAGGTTTTCAGAGGGCTCTGGGAGATTTTCCGGCTGATAGGACTGGTGCTCCTGTCGAGGCCCTGGTCACACTGTGGAATACAGAAATGACCCGGGCTATTGACACGATCGCTCCCGCACGCCCCCTTCGCTGTAGAGCTCATACAGCTCCGTGGTATACCCCGGAGCTGAGAGCGATGAAACATGAGAGGAGGAGGCTGGAGTGCAGATGGAGGAAAACTCCCAGTGGATACAATCATGCCTTGGTAAGTGCCACCAATAAGTTGTAAACAAAAGCGGTAAGGACAGCAAAGAAGCTCTATTTTGCTGCCTCTATTAGATCATCTTTAAGCCGCCCAGCGGAGCTTTTTAAAGTCGTGCGAGGGCTCTTACACTCTGGCCCCCACGATACTATGGAAACATCTGAGACCCGCTGTAATGAAATTGCTGGACACTTTCAAGATAAGATTGCATGTATCCGCAGGGACCTTGACTCTGATGTTGTGACAGATGAATCCATTGAAGTGTCCGGAGCATGGCCTTGTCTTTCTTTATTGGATGAGTTTCAGTTGGTGCAGCTCGAGGAAGTGGACAAGGTGCTTGGAATGGTTCGGGCGACCACGTCTGTTCTGGATCCTTCCCCATCTTGGCTAGTGAAAGCTGGCAGGGCTGGAACCACCGGTTGGGCCAAGGAGGTGGTTAATGCCTCCTTGAGGGAGGGAGTGGTCCCTGGTAGCCTCAAGGAGGCAGTAGTGAGACCTCTTTTAAAGAAACCCTCCTTGGACCCAGATAATTTAAACAACTATAGACCGGTGGCGAATGTCCCTTTGCTGGGCAAGGTTTTGGAGCGGGTGGTTGCCAGCCAACTCCAGGCACTCTTGGATGAAACTGATTATCTAGATCCGTTTCAATCCGGTTTCAGGCCCGGTTTTGGCACCGAAACAGCGTTGGTCGCCCTGTATGATGACCTGTGTCGGGAGAGGGACAGGGGGAGTGTGACTCTGTTGATTCTCCTTGATCTGTCAGCGGCGTTTGATACCATCGACCATGGTATCCTTCTGAGGAGACTCGCGGAGTTGGGTGTTGGGGGCACTGCTTGGCAGTGGTTCCGCTCCTACTTCGCGGATCGTCACCAGAAGGTAGTGCTTGGGGAACATCATTCGACACCCTGGACTCTCCATTGTGGAGTCCCTCAGGGGTCAGTTTTGTCCCCCATGCTTTTCAACATCTACATGCAGCCTCTGGGTGCAGTCATCAGGAGTTTTGGAGTGCGTTGCCATCAGTATGCTGATGACACGCAGCTCTATTTCTCCTTTTCATCTTCTTCAGGTGAGTCTGTTGATGCGCTGAACCGTTGCCTGACCGCGATAATGGACTGGATGAGAGCTAATAAACTGAGACTCAATCCAGACAAGACCGAGACATTGTTGGTGAATGCCTTCCCTGCTCAGATGGTGGATGTTAACCCTGTTCTGGATGGGGTTACACTCCCCCTGAAGGAACAGGTACGTAGTTTGGGGGTTCTTCTCGACTCTTCCCTGTCTCTTGAGGCCCAAGTGGCCTCGGTGGCACGGAATGCGTTTTACCATCTACGTCTGGTAGCCCAACTACGCCCCTATCTGGACAGGAATGACCTCGCCTCCATTGTTCACGCTCTGGTAACTTCAAGATTGGATTACTGTAATGCGCTCTATGTAGGGCTGCCCCTGAAGACAATTCGGAAGCTTCAGCTGGTGCAGAACGCAGCTGCCAGACTACTGACGAGGACCAGTCGGTCTTCGCATATAACACCTGTCTTGGCGCACCTGCACTGGCTTCCTATTTGCTTCCGGGCGAGATTCAAGGTGCTGGTTCTTACCTATAAAGCCTTACACGGCGTGGGACCTCAGTACCTTGTGGAACGCCTCTCTCGATACGAACCTACCCGTTCACTTCGTTCAGAATCTAAGGCCCTCCTCCGGGTACCAACCCATCGGGAAGCCCGGAGGGTGGTTACTAGATCTAGGGCCTTTTCTGTGGTGGCCCCTGAGTTGTGGAACAGCCTCCCCGAAGAGGTACGCCTGGCGCCTACACTTTTATCTTTTCGGCGCCAGGTAAAGACCTTTTTATGCTCCCAGGCATTTTAATTTTCTTAACCATTTTAATCTTTTAATCCGTATTTTTAATTTTTGTCGTATTGTGTTTTTGTAGTGTTTTTTGTTGTTTGTTTGTATATGTTTTTATGATTTTTATTATGATATATTGTATTTTATCTTGTTTGTTCACCGCCCTGAGAGCTATTCTGCTAAGGGCGGTATATAAATTGAAATAATAAATAAGTAATAAATAATAAATAAATTTGATCCAAATTTTGTTTCAGCAAGCATTAACTTAAAAGCCTTTCCAGATGCATAGATGCTGATGTGTTTTAATCTCTTTTTAGTCTACTGTTTTAATCATTTTTCAAAATGTTTTTAATTATTAGTTTTATTGATAATTCAGATGTTTTTTGTAAACCGCTTAGAGGTTCCCCACAATCAAATGGTAGATAAATTTTGTTAAATATAACCACCACCACCATAATAATAAAAAATATCCCACCCTTCCTCCCAAAGCAGCCCAGGGTGGCAAACACATTTACAACAACAGCAAAAAGCATTAAAAAAATTAAAACATCCCCAAAACAGTTGTAGATAAAACATTTTAACGTTAATTTCAACCCAGCATTTCAAGCCAGAGGCCCTCAAAAGTGGTAAACAACATATAAAAGCAAAATATACCATATAGTCAGATGCCATATATCAGTCAACAAGAGCAAAGGATGCTCTTACCAACCCTGCATCCCGTGACCTTAGGCACTAAAAGGCTGAAGAGAAAATGAGAAATGCTTACCCCAAATAAAAGGAGCTACCACCTCCCCTACACTTGCCAATTCACCTTTAAAAAGTGGGGTATACTTTTCATATTCAAAGGAATGCCCAGCAAGGAGGACAAAGCACACCCCTCCCTGCCCCACCTTGTCTCACTCCCCTCTGCTGCATTAAGCCATTTTCCCCTAGCTCAGCTCCAGTGCTAATGCTGTACTATAATGCTCTCTGACTTTATTTATATTGCTGTTGTATTTATTGATATGGATATTGTTTATGTATTATTTCTAGCTATTTCTATAGATATTTTTATCTGTTGTAAACTACTTCAAGCTCTCCACCCAATAAGTAATCTATAAATGGACATAAGAAAATAATAAAAATATTAAATGCTCCTCCTCCAGCAGTCTAAAGGGTAGGGAATTATTTCTTCCTAACCTTTTACAGATTTGTCCTCACATATACACACAAACATATGCAAACACATATGAACAAACAGTGAATGTATTCCTATATACTGCATGGACACACAGTGATGCCACGTATATACTGACTGCATGGTCTTACAGTGATATTCCCTGTCTTCTGTGAGCACCATACTTATGACCATCATCTTCTTCTGTTTTATGTCTTGTACACAACAGTAGCTGCTTCTGCTAGTTTGATTTAAGATAGGGCAAATGTGGCAATGGAATTGACTAGAGGTGTGCAACTGCTGTGTGCTGGGATCAAATAACAAGGGGGTGATTCAAGGTGATTTTACCCCTCCTAGAGTTGAACCACAATGTCAAGATCCTCCTGAGTCAAATGAAGGCCCCTTAAAAGTGCCATGTCATTCTATTTTTCTGTACTCTCTATCTGTACACTATATCTCTTTGTTTTTCAGTGTCTCTGTATTTCTATACTCTCCAGGAACTTTGCAAGAAGTGAGGCTGTCTACATGCTATTTGCAGAGCACTGAAGAGCTCTGGATCTTTCCCCTTTCCTTTCCTTTCCTTTCTTTCTTTCTTTCCTTTTTTTTGCTGAAGCACAGGAATGGGGATTTTTTTTAAAAAAAGCACAATTTAATTTTTAAAAAATTGTCCACTGCTCTGATTGGGGAGGAGAAATCTGAAGCTCTTCATCGCTTCTCAGGCAGTATTAATAATGCTTTGATGAATCCCCTTTCAGTATAAGTATTGGAAAAGGCCAGTGTGAATCTGCTAGTGTTTAAAAATATACAAGCAAGAATACACACCATTCATCCACCTCTTAATTATTTTAAGGTATGAAAGATAAAGTGACAGACTCTCTCTCAAAAATACACCACTAATATAGATTTTGGAGTTTTAGTTGCTGTAATAAGAATGATGGATGAAAGTGAATCCCTTTTATTTCTCCCACAAAATCGCCTAAAGCTATTTGTCTTCGATTTGGCAGAGTAGGGCCTTCTGAGACTGCAAATTTTATCTACTTCTGCCAAAAAGTAAAAAGAAGAAATTAAAAATGTTAGATTCTCTGTATGATAGAATGGAGAACACAGAGCATCTTGGAACTCAAGTTACCAATTGAAGTAGACAGATCATAGAGCAACTCAGCAACAGATTGGTATTTTTAAAATCACATATACAGATACAAGGTTAATCTTGGGACCCCGTACGCACATCTGGAAGAAAAATACTGAGAATGAGAGGTATTCAAATTTAAGCTGTAGTGGATGAGGAGACGTGGGCTGACAATTGGAGCTTGGCTTAAGGAACTAAAGGTTAAGGGCTGCATGTTGGGAGATGTGCACGAAGCTGAAGAAATCAATCCTCTACATTAAATTCAGAAGAATATTTTTTCCCATTCTTGTGGGTGTGGTGCACCCACATGTATCTATACTCTGTTGAGAATAAACAGAGTAAGTTCCATAAAACAAAATATGCAGACTTTAGTCTGGAACCTATTCGAAGATGGGGTCCTGGCCAATGGTCATCAGAGCCTCCAGTGTAATGTAGATTTCTATCCCTCAACTATGAACCAGAAATTAGGACTCGGGTTATAGGGGGAAGGTTGGGGATCCTTAATGAAACTCACAAGCCCCACCCTTTAATTACCCCAATCTACCCCCATGCAGCCCTCAAAATAGTAGCTAAGGGCCCTAAAAAGTAAGGAGACCAGTTCCCCACTCTTTCCTTTTAATGAAAACACTGCCTGGATGTAGCCTGTTTGCTTATGGAGTCCATCAGGATCCCTGCAACCCACCCCCTTACTATGTCAATTATCTAAAATCTTAGTAATTTTATACTAGAAGAATGTAGGTGATCTATGTTAAAGAAGCTGTCAGAAGAAGAAAGCTGAAAAAATGTCAGAAGTACCATCTCTCTCTCTCTCTCTCTCTCTCTCTCTCTCTCTCTATCTGTGTGTGTATGTGTTGGTAATAATTGCAGGTTACTAAATTCTGTTAGTCCTGTTGAGGTATAATGGTAAACCTTCCCTTTGTCACCAAAAAGTGGAACTGAAGGGAAGTACTCCTAGATTCTAGATGGGGGACAAATACTTTGTTACTCCCGAAAGAACAACTTATCATACGTGGCCCTCAGAATGAATTTAGCTCAGCATCCTAATTAGCAAGCTTCTTTGCTACCTGCTTGAAGAAGTCAAGGATAGAATTCAGGGCATAAGAATATAATAATAATTGCTTTTATGAGCCAGATCAAAGGGCCATCTAGTCCAGCATTCTCTTCTACAAAGTATCCAGAAAAGATAACTTTGGGGAGCTCACCGAAAAACCAGCATGAAAACAGCAATCCCTTGATATGTGCATCCAGAATCTTCTAATCAGATCCTTAAGTAAGCATGTGTGGAGGGGAGAGTGTACACAAGTGCATTGGCTCTGCCTCCCTATCTCCACTGATATCACCCTCCAGGTGTTGGACCCCTTATTTACCAGGGTTTCAAAATGCACAGTAGCTTCCACAAGATCAAGAGACTTCACCACTGCAAACATGATAGAGCTGGAACCGGAGCTAGCAAGCTCTTGTACTCTTTCCTCTCCCATTTACTTAACAGTATTCAGAATGACTGAATAGGGCTATTGTGTCCCTTGAATATGGAGCCTCCATTTTTAGCTATCTGTAGACAAATCCTGAATTCAGTCCACCCACATCTGTAGTGATTTTGTTAGCATTCCAGTCAGTTTGACATCCTGACCACCCCTGGGCACCATTTAGGGTTAAATAATGTGTATGATACAATTGGCATTAAATAAACATATTGAAATTGTACTTAGTTTGTACCTAAACACGGTTTCTGCACTTCAGGTTGGTTCAAATGGGACTATAGAATCATAGAATAGTAGAGTTGGAAGGGCCTATAAGGCCATTGAGTCCAACTCCCTGCTCACTGAAGGAATCCAAGTTAAAACATACTCGACAGGTGGCTGTCCAGCTGCCTCTTGAATGCCTCCGGTGTTGGAGAGCTCACCATCTCCCTAGGTCATTGGTCCCACTGTCGACCTGCCGTATTAGTTGGGAGGTTTTTCCTAATATTCAGCTGAAATCTGGTTTCCTGTAACTCAAGTCTATTATTCCATGTCCGTACATTCTGGGATGATTGAGAAGAAATCCTGGCTCTCCTGTATGTGACAACCTTTCAAGTACTTGAAGAGTGCCATCATACCTCCCCTCAGTCTTCTCTTCCCCTGATCATCCTTGTTGCCTTCCTCTGAACCTGTTCCAGGCAAATCTCTTTGAAATTAGCCTTAAATGTTAACCTCTTCTCATAATGGACATGTGGTACTCAAAATGGGGTGGGGTGGAGTAAGGTTATAGAGAAAAAATAGGCTGCTTGGCGTGACTAACTACAAACTACCAAGCACTTACATCTTTATCTAACAAATGCCTGCTTTAAGCAAAGGTCACAGTGACAGTGACAAAAGATTGTAACTTGCGCTTGTCTTGGGGGGAAGGAGCAAGTGAAACTTTTAATGCTTGGAGAGACTCAAATGGGAATGACAAGGGACTAAAATAAATTCAGAGGTATGACATCCTCTGAGTGGAAAGGAAACTGTCTTTTTTTTTTTTGCTCCCCGTCCAAATGTAGCAGATGTCAATGTAAACAAAATTAAATTCATGCAAACAAAATTAAATACATGCAAAGGTAAGGCAAGTTCATTGGTACAAAGGGTAGTAATTTGCAAAATGTTCACATTCAGCCTTGTATGATGCATGGTAGCATATTGTGCCTAGCCCACCCTAGATCATTAAAGATGGACATTCTCTTAATTTACCTAGTCCCCTCCCTCCTGTTTTTTCCCCTTCTCTTTTTTTGATCAAAGATTCTTGGCACTGCTCACACAAACAAACTTTGCTAACAGCTTTCAACTTGGAAGGCCCGCTTTTTAAATATTTGCCGCTACATAATTGAAACAGCTGTTTTAATGAGATACCTACTGTCATCATTTTACCCTGGCTGAGCTGGGTGACAACAAAGCAGTAATAACGAATTCAATAATAATTAACTCGGGTCATCTGCTCATCTGTCATGGCTCATCAGCTTTAGGGAGAAAAATCCCAGTGAACTTCTCTCTTTTGTGAGCTTTCCAAAAACTCTGCAATAAAATGCTTAGAGAGGACTCTAGGTAGCCCTTCAAAAGTTCTAAACAAACTGGTAAGTAGGTTAATTAAATTTTATGCATGTTTAAATGCTAATGATTACATTCCTAACATTACAGTGTAATCTGTTATGGAATGATGTCATGCAAGCAGTGGTTTTTAGTGCCTAACACATTTCCATCCTGATGTGGAGAAGCTCTGGATCATTTATTGGAGGGCAGGAGTTGTCAGTGGGTTTTCAGAGCCAGGTTTTACAGTCAGATCCTCTCCTTCTGTGTTGAATGTTAAGTAGGGAAGTTACAGAGACTTGAAGCCCCAAGTTCTACAACACTGGGTGATCTATAACCAATCTGTCTGCATTCAAGAGTGGGAACTTAGTAAGGATCTCATCATACTGCTACAATTTGCAAGAGGGTCAGTTAAAATAACTAAATAAAAATATTCTAAATAACTTATTTCCTTATTGACAGCTAAACTGAATAATTTTGGATAGGGTCAGCAGAAGAAATGGGAGGAATTACCTTTTTAGCCTACTTCACCTTTCCACCTTTACCACCAGTTTTGTGGCAGTGGGGGTCATCACAGCAATTCCCAGGGGCATTCTGGGGGGAAATTAAGGAGAACTGCTACAGTGAGTTCCTCTCTTTCTCCTGAAAACTGTCCCCTCCATTTTTACCAACTGTAAATAGAGCAACTGACATAGGAAACGGGCTTATGACTCAACCTTATTTTTATGATACCTTTATAGCTAAGATTGCCAACTGCCCAGAAGAAAAACTGGCCTGGCTTGTTGTTCTGCCTTTAATTGCAGGTTCATATTCAGCAGTTATCAGATGGCATGGAGATGAGCAATGCCATCTTCTAATGTCTGCAGATCAAATGACTCTTAAAAGCACAGGACTAGTGGCCTGTAAAAAAGGTAGCATCCTTATCTACAGACCACTTTGTAAACTAGTTAAAGAGAAGATTTAAGCAAATGTGCAGCCTGTACATGATTACTGAAAAGAATTCCATTATGTTTAAATAATTTACTTAGAGAAATATGAATTGGACCGTAGCCCAATTCTATGCATACTTATGAGAAAATCCCACTGAGTGTAATGTTACTTCTTCCCACGGAAGGGTGCATGTGATTGCATTTTTACAGCAGAATTCTAAGTATGTTTACTCTGAATATCCCAGGTTAAATGGGTCTTAGGACTGAGGTTTATGGGACTTAACTGATGAAAAGGTTTGTATATTTTTACCTGGGTTTTAAAGAACATATTTGGGGAGGAGAAGCTTGAAAGTGAAAGAGGGGATGAGTTCCCTTTTGCATTTTTGGAGCTGAGGTAGTTTTGGAGGTGAGGTTGCAGCACTAACTGGCATTCCTACAGGCTCCTACAGCCTCCTTTCTGTCTCTGGCTGCCATCTTTCTCCAAAAAGCCTCTGCTCTGGGTAATTACATCGCATTGCTCCATTCCAAATGGCCCCTAGCTGATGGCCACCATTTGCTTCTCCCCAAATGTTCTGGGACAAAGCATCACTTCACAGCATTCTGAAGAGATAATGCTGCCTCCTAATGATGGCTGCCATTTTAATGGTGCATGCCATGGAGGCCACCATTATCCTTTAGAATATATCTCAGAATATTGCTACATCATGACAGAGCATCTTTCTAGGGTATTCTGTGAAAACAAATGGTAGCCACAAGCAGCAGGAGAACGTGGGTGTGCAGGCAAAATTTGCCCCTCTCATCTCCTCAAGTTCTCCCTAATTGACTAACCTCCTCCCTGAACTTTCATGGTTTGCAAAATGCTGTGAAAGTGGGATAGCCATTTCAGTCCATCCCTTAATAATACTAACAACCATACTGAGCTACTTTAGTGAGTTCTTGCAAGTGTTACTGGGATATTTCTGAAACATTTCTGAGCGCTTTGAGGTGTTGTGCTAGGCTACTACTATCATTAGTATTTTTCACTGACATTAAATGAAAAGTAACATTTAGTTTAAACTATAAATACACTTCAGTATCAAGAAAAGGAGTCTATTCCTATTTCACTTTCTGTAATGGATGAAAATGGTAAAATAATCCTAGCAATAACAGCACATGAAGTGCATTGGCTCTGTTCCACTGTTGAGGCATCTGTTTGTACAAACAGGTTTCCACATGTGGATCATCCTTAAGACATACACAATGAACATTTAGGTAGGATAAAATTCCCCTCATCTGGCAGCCCCGCTTAGTGCACACAAACAATTAGTGAGGTGGTAAACTGTTTCTACAGTACTGCTACAAACTGAAGGTAGAGGGTACCATAACTCAGTGGTAGAGCACCTGCTTTGTATATAAAAGGCCTCAGGTTCAGTTCCTGGCATCACAAGGTAGGGCTGAGAAAGGCTCCTCTCTGAAGCTCTGGAGTGTGGCTGCTCTGGCCACTGGCCATTCTGGCTACCCCTGGTGTAGAAAATACTGAGTGAGATGAACCAATGTCTGACTCATTGTAGGGCAGCTTCCTATAGTTGGTGGAGAGATTGCATGATCGAATGTCCTCCATATTGAATGCCCTCTACATCCAAACCTAAATGGGGGTGGGGAAACTCTAGAATAGTCAACTTCCTACTTGTTCTGCTAGGAATACAATACAGTTGAATGGGGTTTGTTTGGTCATTTATAAATAATTTTCTTACACTGCTCCTCTATGATATTGTACAAGGGAAAATGGCACAGTTAAACAATGGTCAACTGTTTCAGCTCAGCAATGATTTGTGAAGTATGCTATTGCCCTTCTTGTTTAAATATTTGACAAGTAACCTGATCAAGAATGGATGATATACCTGGGGAAAACTATCTTGCTGTAAAGTGTTCAAAGAGCTTTGGCTATGGGGCGGTATATAAATGTAATAAATAAATAAATAAAGGGCAGGTCTGCAGCTGAGCTTTTAGGTTTGGCAGAAACTGGATTTATTAGGGCAAGGTTCTGACGTGGGAAATAATATCATCTCGGAACACCAGATATGATGGAGAAAAAGAAAAAGCCTGAACAAATTGATGGAAGGCCAAAAAAGGTGATTGAGGACCTAGAGAGGGCTGCAACTATACTATTTACTGCAATTATACTAAAAGGGTGGAGACTATATCTTGGCTGAGAGTGTATGTATGTGTAACAGTTTGCTGGCACATCTGCAACATCATGTAGGGATGACAGACATATTTGAATTAAAGGTGAACCTACCTAATTTGCACTTTCTGAAAAAATGCAAGAAACAAAGCATCGTCATCCTTCAAAAATTGCACTTCTCTTAAATATGCAATGAAGTTATCCAGCCAAGTATTGTGTACAAAAAGGCATATGCTGGACTAAAGTTTCCAAATAAAGAAAATATATTTGAAAATTGCTTTGTAAACATGTATATATTAGGCAAACCCATAGACAAACCTGTCTATATGAGGAGAAATTTGTACTAAAATGCTGATGAATTTTCATGACTTTTTTTTAAAAAAAATTGCAAACTGATGTGAAAGTGTGCAAAACTGAACTTAAGACTAGAAAAATTAAAAACTGAGAGAAACCAAAACTGACAGATTCACCTTTCCTTAGTACGGCACACATGATTCCATAGGCAGCAAGAGTGATATGGTAATATAAGCTAGTACCCTTCTATTGTGAGGTCAAATTCCTAGAAGAGGGAGCTGTTTCCTCAACCTAGTATTTCAGGGCTCGTTACATTGTTGAAAAGGGCTCACAAACTGCCACCATAACTCCCCAGGTTTGTCAGCCATACCTAAACAAATGTCTTCAGCTACTGGTGGTGACACCACAAGGTCCCCTTGAGTGTATAGGTTGAGAGAGGCAATGATTTGTACCCATGGCTGCTTCAAGGCTAAAAAAAGGTAGTGATGGGAGAGTTCTCCCATCACTAGTTAAAGCAAAAATGTTTAAAGGTAACAAAATCTCCTCTCAAAGACTAATCTTGAAGCAGCACAATCCTCTGTATGAGTAAGCTCACATCCACACCATACGTTTAAAACATGCTCATACCACTTTAATAGCCATGGCTTCCCCAAAGAGTGCTTGTTTGTTAATAGTACTGAGAGGAGACCCCCACAGAGCTACAATTTCCTTAACAAACCTTTACAAACAACAGTTCCTAGGGATTCTTTGGGGAAGTCATGATTGTTAAAATGGTATACGAGTGCTTTAAATGTATGGTGTGGATGTGACCTGTCCCATTGAGTTCAATGGGGCATAATTCCAAGAAATTGTAAAATGACTAAAGTTTTAGGCTGCAGTCCTTTACCTACTTACCTGGGAGCAAGCCCTATTGAACTCAGTGGGACATAGTTCTAAGTGGACATGCATAGGATAGCACTGTAACAGTGCAATCCTATGCATATTTACTCAGAAGTAAATCCTATTGTGTTCAATGGGGTTTACTTCCAGGAATGAGTGCATAGGATTACAATCATAAATTTTGTAGACAAAACAAAACAACCCTTCAAATAATATAGCGTAAATCAGCTTGTGGCCTGGATCACCTGTTATATTTCTGTCTTTCCATTTGAAAGCTTAGTAGTGACACACTGGTGAAGCAAATTCTAGACTCCTACTGCGGGGAGGAAGCGCGGGATATAAATCAAATAATAAATAAATAAATAAACAATAGACACTTTTTTAAAAAAAGTATGACCTGTATATTTGAACATAGGGTCAGACCAATCCTAACTCAGGTTGGGCAGAAGAGGGATCCACCACAGCATCTGCCGTCCCATCCCTTCATGCTGGCTGGAGTGGAAGCTAGGGAAATTTCTGCTCCGCGCTATGCCAGCAGAGAGCTGTCATAGTGATTTGGCCCAAATCCAGCACAATACCATCAAGTGATAGGAGTGGAGCTCCTCCCCATCCTTGGCAAGCTTTGTTTTGGGAATTCTGCTATTGATCACTGCCCCAGCCACAGTTTTGTCATGTTTACATGTACTTTACCTGAAGATTTGACCTTTTCTCCTCTATTATATTGTTATTAAATGTTCTCTTGAAAGTGTGTTATAAACTATAAGAAAAAAAAAGAAAAGAAAAGAAAAGAAAAGGAAGGGAGATTGGGAAAGCAACCTCCTTTTCCCCTGTAGAATGTAGACAATGCCAGTTGAAAGTTTTAATTTCAGTGTCCAGTGCAGCTAAATATCACTTTGCTTAGACAGAAGATAATAAAACTCAGTGTGACAACATTTTTTTAAGCATTTGTACACCAAAGATCGATGAATCTGTCAGTTTTTGTATCTCTCATCCCAATCCCCACATTTATGTTCACTTAACCACATTCCTGCATCAGTTTGGGGACTTTTTAAAAAACATCCTCATGAAAAGTCATCAAGCTTTTAGTGCACATTAATCCTAATGTACACATTTTTGCAATATTTTTCCTAATATAATGCATGCTATAGTTTCACGAACATGTGAATTTTTTGTGCACACTTTCCCCTAATATATGCTGTTTTTGGTTTGCATTTTTTGGCTGGAGAACTGAATTGCAAAATTTGGATACATGCACATTTTTGCTGCATTTTGGTTTCATATTGTGTTGAGAAATGCAAACTAGCTAGGTTCATATTAAAATGTGTACTGTACTGAACTTCTCCCCATTCATATGAGAGAAGCTTAGGAGGTTGCCTTATACTGAGTCAGACTATTGGTTGATCTATTCAGTACTTTCCACCCCAGGACCACTTTGTTTCCTATGGACCATTGAAATTGCTGAGGGTCTTGGTAGACTATTTAATGATTTTTCTGCCTGTTTTTATAGTGCACTGTGCTAGGTGCTATATGATTTTTAACTGTATTTTTACAGACATGCCATGGACTACCTAAATGATTATTGTGGACCACTGGTGGTCTACGGATCAGTTTGGGAACCCCTGGTCTACCCTGGTTTGTACTGGGTCTCCAGGGTCATGCAAAGCATGAGCTCTGCCACTGAGTTATGTCAGAGCTTGTGGAGTGATGTATCTGATCTAGAAAGACAGAAACATTCAGATGCCTTTTCAGTGCCCTTGACCTTGTCACAGTCACCACTACTGCAAGAGTAATGACTACATTCCTCTCTTTGGTAAGTTCTGTGGTGTCGGTATATCAATAGTTACATATTCTGATAGTTCTATGTAAATAGAAGAGTCAGGAATGGTGATGGTGTGTGTGTGTGTGTGTGTGTGTGTGGGAGCACAGGTATAACATTATATGTATATTAGGGATGTGCTCGAATTTCATAAAATTCAAATTTGACACCAGATTTCCTATTTATTTGCTCTTTTTTCGGATCGGGTTTTCTTCTAGCAGTTTTCCACGGCTGAAGTGAATTCTTTTAAAAAATTCAGCACAAAATATCAATATTACTATTGATATTTTCATCAAAATATCAACATTTTAAAAACTATTAAAATATTTTTAAAATATTGATATTAACATCTATATTTTTGTAGAAAAAACCCTGAATTGATATATATCGCAAATAGCGAACATTGATCCGTGACGAAGCAGTACCAGAAGGAAGTTTGACAGAGCAAAAATCAAAACTGTACTGAAATGCGGATCCCATCCCTAATGTATATACACAGTTATATCAGAATTAGCATTAGATTTATATCAAAGGTCCCTGGAGTGCTGATGAATGAAAAAGCAGCTGATGAAGCTAAACTCTTATATCACACACCACACGAATACTGATTTGAAGTAAGGCAGAATATATACATAGAAATGTTGCAGAACGCTTTCAGGACAGGGAGCATCCTGAAAGGCTGACACCTCATGCTTCCAGGCTTAAAAGATAGTAACATTCATGGATCGGATGTATTTCTGCATCTTCTTTGAGGCCTATGTAAAACAAACTTCATTCTGCTGAGTTGTGACAGTGGGTATGTTAGTAGGCAAGGATGGCGGGAACTGAATAGTGACTGATGCAGTGATATGATGTGTGATCCCCCCTGCCCCGGCATTGTATTTGAGTGACTAATTATGAGCTTTTTCTGTGAGCAATGGGAGAGACTACTTCCTCCCACAAAGGATTGTAAGCTGGCTCCTATTGTTTTGGGGCATGTGAGTTATTGCAACCTACTTGGGAACTATAACCTAGGAAGGGGAACCAGAAAGCAGTACGTTGCCAAACAACTGCATGATGTGCCTGCTCACTACACATCATGTATCATGAGTCCTGATAGGGTTAAAGTAATCAAGTTCTGAGGATGCACCAAGCAGCTACCATCCTCAGTGGCCTAATCAGATGAACAACGACTTCTCAGGCACAAAATCAGGACATCTGCTTGAAATTTTGTTATTCTTATGTGCCTTCAAGTCGATTTCTACTTACGGTGACCCTATGAATCAGTGACTTCCAATAGCATCTGTTATAAACCACCCTGTTCAGATCTTGTAAGTTCAGGTCTGTGGCTTCCTTTATGGAATCAATCCATCTCTTGTTTGGCCTTCCTCTTTTTCTACTTCCTTCTGTTTTGCCTAGTGTTATTGTCTTTTCTAGTCTTCTCATGATGTGTCCAAAGTATGATAACCTTAGTTTCATCATTTTAGCTTCTAGTGATAGTTCTGGTTTAATTTGTTCTAACACCCAATTATACATTTCATTATTAATTATGAATTCAGTAAGAGTAATGAATGGAGTAAGTAGAGACCTTGTCCCAGTCTGTGTTTGTGTTGGAATTGCTTTGAAAGCTGTTTTTAAAGCTGTTTTTTTAAAAGATGTTTTAAAGAAGTTTTATTTTAACATCTTACCCCTTATATACCCAGTTTAAGATGTTTTAGAGTGTTAGTATTTTTGTTTGCCGCCCTAAGATCCTTCTGGGAGGAAATGTGGGATATAAATTTAAATAGTAATGGTAATAGTAATAATAAATTGAAGGTAGGGATGGGCAAATCTGTCAATTTTTTCTCTCTCAATTTCTCATTTTTCCAATCTTAAGTTCAGTTCTGATTATAAGTGCTGAAGTCCCTGGTTCAAACCTCCATTCAGCCATGAATTCACAAGATGGTCTTAGGCTAGTCCCATATGTAATATGGAGGAAATAATATGAATCAACATACTGAGATAATGTTGTGAAGCATTTTGAACACTTTTTTTTTTAAAGTAGCATATAACATTTACTAAAAGTCAGGCTGGTGATCACTTCGTGGTCCCTTCTGCACATCAAGTTACTGTCCTTCCTCTCCTATTTTGAATCAGTGCTCAACATGTACTCAATCAACAAAGCCTTTTATGAACTACTGCAGTTTCATCTTGTCAGTAGGGATGAATGGATTTCTCCTGAGTCCTGTTCCATTTCTTTATTGTTCTGTGGGTCACACTGTTTTGCATTCCATTCCTTCTGAAATGCCATTTGTGTAAGGACATTTCTAAAAATTAATTCCAGTATTGGAGTGTGTACTTCAATAATCTATTCGTTCAGTTCATTTGCATCTCTTGCTCCCTCTATATTATGAATAAGCACATGCTGATTGATAAAACATTTCCAAAAATACGATCAATGTGATCATAGTCATGACTGGATAATGTATCTCTTTGTGTGGTGTTATAGTGATCCAAACATGTACATGTACTCCTGCACAAAGATATTGCACAAAAAGAGTCTTGATACAACTGTGGGCATAATCACATCATGCCTGCTTTTTTTCTGGTGTTTTGTCAATGGATACACGAACACATATGTGATGATACAGCACTACCCAAAAGGAGCACTGATGCAATCATATGTACAATCACATCAAGATTGCTTGTTGCAATGTTTTAGCAATGCACACATGTACATCAATAATGCACAGGGCAGAAAAGACACAAATAAACTGAATAAATTGAAAGCTGTCCTTTTCTTGGAATGATGCTACATCATGACTTAACATTGTTTCACTGGGGCATTTTCTTCAGCCCTAAGAAGGAATATTGTTGGGCTGCTAAAAGTGGCAGTAAAGTATTTTTATACTAAACAAACAAACCCTTGATCCCATTGGCCATTTCATCAGGAGTGGTAATCTAAATCTTTCTGAAAACTATCAGAATTCGGCTACCTTGAATGTTGCCGAACCCGAATTTTCACAGGGAATGAATGACCCCATGAAAGTGAGGACTCTTCAGCAACATCTAGTTTATTTATAACACATTAGCTGTAATGTTTAACCTGCTCTAAATAGAGTTTGTGAATATATAGTCAATGTTAACTGAGAATGTAACTTAGCTGATGTGGACAGATTTTTATTAAAAGTTTCAAAATCATTTCTACATCAGCTCAGTGAATAAGTGTCTACTAACCCTATTTTGTAAATGGGGAATCTGTACTCAGAACGTGGCTGGGAAGAAATCACAGGGCCTTAGGAATGACCCGGGTCTTGAAACCCAAGCATCTCACTTCAGCAAGTCAAACATTGTGCTCGTGACTTAATTAAAATTGGAAGGAGATTATAATAAGGGGAGCAGGATTTTCTTACGGCTGGAAGTAGAATTCCCCCCCCTAATTTGAGATCTTTTCATCAAAAAGGCCCTGTTATGCAAACATTCATAGAAAAGAATGTGTCAGTTGCTGCCACACTATTCTCAAATAAGAATGTTTAAGCTGAACTTTATTGCAGAGTTTGAAATGTTCACAGAGCAAGGGATATGGTTACATATATTCCACGTGATTATTCTTCCATTTTAAAAATAATTTTACACACTCACTTTACAAGGAAAGGCATCCATGCCTAAGGGTTCAATCCTAGCCACATTTGTTCAAGAGTAGGTGCTGAGCAAATGAACTCAATGGGACTTGTAAGTAATCATACTTAAGGCTGCAATCCTATACCAATTTACCTGAAAGTAAACTCCTTTTAACTCAATGCGACTTTCTTTTGAGTCAACAGCATAGGCAATAAGCTCAATTGAACACACTATTTACTTCCAAGTAAACATGTAGGACTATCCTGTAGGTGTGCAAGATTATTATCTGTAACTCTTGAAGAAAGTGGATCATAGTTTCTATCAGAGGCAAGAGTGGCTTTCTAGGTATTATCACTATGGATTTATTCTTCATGGCTATGGGAAGTCAGTTGTAAGATATGCTACAAAGTATCTGATGCACACAATGGTTTGCTCTTTGTTCACTGGAATAAACAGAATTAAATAAATTTGATCTGTTTCACATTTGCAGTGGCTTGAAACCATGCTGCTGAGATGTCAAGAGCATAACATGACAGGAATATATTTCAAAGTTTTCAATCGAAAGGAAAAGTAGAGAGAATTTTTCATAATATTTCCCAGTGGAAACACTAGAGTACATGATTTCCTTTTCCTTTTTGTTTGTTAAATAAAACTCTTCAAATGGATCATTTCATAACTGAACCAAAATTTATCAGGGCAAGAGCTATGAAACTCATAGCTCTTGTATAATGATTTCATTGCCATGAATCGTCTTACATTTAGAGTTGATGGAAAAGTCAGGATGCAAGCTATTGAAAACAAGGAAATCAGCACCTGGCTAACTACATAATAGAATGCTTAGTGGTTTCCTAGCATTCTTCTTCCTTCAATGGCTTATGCTAAAATATGAAGAAACAGGAAAAGGCAATGTGTAAACCTCATGCATACTTGCATAGAGATGCTATCACAGCTAGATAGGATGAGACAGGAACATATGCAGCTCTTAGAAATGGATTAAATGCACATACAGTTTGTAATGAGTGACTGTAATGAAACTCAAATGAATTATAATAAAATATGGAGGGTTTTTAAAAAAAAAGAAAACTATCCAAAATCATAATGTTGCTGAGAAAACATAAACAGTCTTTCACTGCATGCTGTGGTCAAAGTAAATAACTCCCAAAGACAAACTTACAAAATGGTTTCAACCATCTAATGTGATGGTTTCAACTCTAATGTGATGAAAGTCAGTCATTTAATGTGTTAATTAGTATTAAGCCAGAAACTATCTATTTAATATGAAACAAATATGTTTACAATCTTATATGCCATCTGTTTAATAGATGGAAGAATACTTAGCTTTGGATTCTTTTACAATTGGTTCCACAATTGGTGGAACAGGATGATGGCATGCATGCACACAGACAGACAGACAGACAGACAGACACACACACACACACATCCCCCTCCCAAATATCTCTTTCTTGATATAGGGATATAGATTTCAGATTTTTCACGAGTAGTGAGCATCTTTCAACAAGGAGACTATCACTGTGACTGTTTAAAATTATCAGTTATACTGCCTGGTAGCAGGGGTAAAAAAGGGAGACCTTTAAAATAATAGAGAAAGGTTTTGGATCTTAGTTTACGGTTTCAGGCCAGTTTTGATGGCTCCTCTATAAAGAGATCTGAATGCTTTGAATATTCTCAGTCTATTTCTTCAGTCAACAACTTTACATTTCTTAGAAAGAAAATCTGCCGTTATGCAGTAGTATACTAGCTATTACAATGAGTTCTCAAAGAATATTTTATTTTCATTTTAGAAAGTGGTTGATTTTTTTTAAAAAAAATAATCAATAAAACTGCTTGGTTCAATATATACATTGCTTCACAGTCAATAGTTTTAAACTTCCTGCATTTTGCATAGCAATTTTTTCTCTCCCACCTTAATGTAACTGTAGTGATAAAAACTAAAGTTCTTATTTCAGACTTAATTTTTTGAATTAAGGTTTTAAATTTAAATGTTCTTTTATTTTAAAAATGATATACTTTTCACTTCATAGAACTGGTTTAGGAACACTGCTGTTTAATATCCAGTCAATCAATTGGCCTTTACTAAACAGAAATGAGCTGATCAATGATCACCTGAGGAAGGAGGATTTTCCTTTTTCCTTTGGAAAAAGAATTGTAAAACTGAAAATATGCACCATCATTATAGGCACTCAACGCTGTCATAACAAACACTTATTTATTTTGAACAGGGGTGGGGAAATTAGGACCATTTTTGTGGAAAATTCCCCCTCCCCATTAAATATCACATTATTCTGACAACAATGCAGCATAATCACAGATTATTATGCTTAAGAGTTAGAAATGCTGTTATTATTATATCTCTAGTCAAATTAATTCAAAATCACCCGTCATTTGTGTAACTTGATTAAAGGATTGTTCACAAGGTAGTTATGGATTTCCATTTCCCCCCCGTCTCAGTTTTGGAAAAGGTTAAAACAACAACAGGTGGGATCGTTCATTTTAAGGAATTACAAAATTTAACTGATCCCCATTTGTCAGCAGCAGAGAGTAATGAATCTTGTGGTTGAGTTTACTAGTGAGGGGAAGCAACATCTCATAGCTAAGCCTGAATGCTCACCTGTGTGGCATATAAGAGGTACTGCTATAGGTCTCTCTTTCCAGAGCAAAGGTGATTAGTAATAAAACATAATAATAATAATAAAATAATAATAAAATTTTATTTGTTAGTCGCCTATCTGTCCGACTTAATATGTTTTAATATATTTTAAAGTCTGTTTTTATGATGCTTGAGAGTGTTTTTAGTGCTTTTATTTGTTACCCTGTGCACCTACTGGGAGGAAGGGTGGGATATAAATCTAATAAATGAATGAATGAATGAATAAAATTCTTCAGCGGCATGTAAAACCCTTGTCCTGCCTGGCAAGGACGAGAGTGCATGTTTTGGTGATATAATTCAAAGAGAGGCTCCATGGGGGTGAGCAAAGTTGTCGTGTCAGTGCACTCGGTTTGAAAATGGTTTTCACTTTTTAATTTCATTTGTTTTGCCGTGTGGAACTGACCTCATGAGCTCTCGGATCCTTAGGGAAAAGCTCTTCTGAGCCAGCCACGTCTGTGTGTAAACAATGCCTCTTTGTGCCATGACTGCTTCTTGCAAGTTTCATTTCTCTCACCAACCCACTATACTCGTGCTCTTGAGGCAGAGAAGAACGGGTGAGAATTTGCTCTTGAGTTTGATATAATAGGATTCAACTGCTCTCTAATGTTCCCAACAATGATGCAGGCTTAACCCCTTAAAATATTTGCCAAGGATATAAAGAAGAAGAAAACCCCCCACAACTGCTGAGGTCAGGAACTCAACATCTGTGCTTTGGCTGCAAGGGGTATTTGTATGTGCAAACCAATAAAAGGAGGGGGGAAATTAATTGTGTTTGTAAGATAACAAGGTTTAGTTACAGAGGCACCTGACTCCTTCAAACCTTCTGGATACAATGTATAATAGTCCAGTACTAGACATTACAGGATTAAAACCATTGTAACATTCTTAAAATCAATTCATCTGTTCCTAATAGTGTTTCAATAGTATCCTAGTAACCTCTCCTGTGAAGCTTCATATGGTTTGTATTTGCAAACACTATTTACAAAAAAAAAAGGAAAGAAAAAGAAAGTGGGAAAAGGGTCTTGCATTGAAGAAGAAGGGGGGAAGCGTGTGTTAAATCTCTTCACAGAGACTGAACTGCTGGAAGAGGGGCAAGTTCCAATGTGGGCAAGTGTATTTGCCAAGATGCCATATGGGGCCCATGGTTGGGACTTTTTTTCCTAGAATAATTAAATGTTGATGGCAGAGTTCAAATGGATCATTAAAATTCAAAAGTGTAAGAAACAGATTTTTTCTTATGTTGCTGAACGCTCCAGAGGGCTGAATAGCTAGCAGAAGTGCGGCAGGCTGCAGCAGTGATCAGCGTGTGCTGTGATAGTACTAATTTGATCATAATATAGTCATCTCTGAAGATTACAGCTATTCAATTAAATATTCTAATTAACCTGAAGTATTAGGCAAATGATACTAATTACAAATATTCTCCTGAGATTCACAGCAATGAAAATCCCACTTGCAACTGATACTTCTAGCCAATGTTTCGTAACACAATGTCCTATATCATAGGCTTTCAGAATATTAAAATGCAGTTAATTTGCCTAAACCTCATTTGTTTAATGGCATTAGCATTTTGTTTGAAATTGTAATAAACGTACATCCCGCTTTCAAGTAAAATTTAAAATGAGTGTACTCTTGGGGTAACTTAAGATTCCTGTTTACAGACCTAGCACTTTATCCAGTCAGTGGAACAGTTTGAGCTTAACTTTCAGCCATTAAACATATTGAAATTGTTTAAAAATGCTAATAATTTGTCTTTTCAAATAAGAAAAAAGGGATATTTTGCAGTAAAATTTCATTATGTTACCCATGTGACCAGTTTCCTACTGTGAGGGCCCTAATGCTTGAACTTTCCCTGTACTTCCCCTACCCCCTTCCTTCCTCTTTCTCTGTAGAATGTTTGTCTCTTTTATTTTTCTTCTAGGCTTTTGTTGATGGTTGTTTTTGCCTAGTTTGGTTTTTAAAATGTATCTCAAAATAAATCCACTTTTAGCATTTCCTTCAGTGTGAAAATGTGCAGGGATAATGTATTAGCTGTGTATTGAGAATTAAATAATTAGTTAACCTGGAATAGTCTCTCATTCCTTTCATTCCAGGGAGTTCTTTCACTATGTTAGTAGATATGAAGCTAGTGGATGAGGAAGCAATTGGCATAGACTTCATTCTTACAGAGTTGGTATACCTGTGCCTGGGTTGTACCATTTCAAACTGCAGGTAGAGCTCAAATAACTGAGCATTCCTACACCCACCCACCCAAGCTTCCCTGCATATAGATGGCTACCATCTCAGGAAGTAAGCTAGGGTAGAACCGAGCTCAAATAATGAGCAATCTCTCTCTCTCTCTCTCTCTCTCTCTCACACACACACACACACATACACACATCCATCCTGGTGTCTAGCTTTCAGTGTGAAGGTAATCAGTTGTACAGGGGAGTATTCAGTCATGTGAGGTCTCAGACTAAAGCGGTACAGTAAGAGGTATAGTGGAGCAGGGATACTTGGAAGCACAGCTCCAGTACTTTCTTTTTTCACAGCAGGAGCAAATACGACATCTGCCAGAGTGGTATTTGCCAGTGTTGCAAGCTTGGAGGATCGGACAGCTCTGGCCTGGTACATTACCACCATTAGGCTAGTCTAGGTAGGCTAGTTTCAGATAGTAACTGGCCCAAGATCACCCAGTGAACTTCTTTGATCAGGAATGTGAACCCAGGTCTCCCCAGGCAAAGTCCAACTGCTGCATCTTCCTTTGCCAGCTCACTGTTCTATGACTGTCACCTAATTCCAATAAACTGGGAATTGCGCTATATAATTCATTCATTCATTGGCAATCACTCGTGGCCAAGTACGATTGTCTTCTAAGATAAGGTCTTTGGTTTGCTTGGAAGACGCCTGTGCATGAATCTGTTTTATGTGGGGGGATCAGTGCACGATGATCAACACACAATCTTGACAGAAAAAGGCTTTGATCCAATGGCATGCATACCATGACGATTGGAGGTCTTCTATCTACTGCAGCCTTCATCCGCCTTCACAGCCTCTGTAATGTACACATTGTTATCCTCTGCCTGTTCTGCTGTTGAGGACTTTCTTGGATCATTTTTTGTCTGGTTCCTCTCCCTTGACCTTACCACCATGGGTGACCCTGCTGGGAGTACATGACTCCCGACTGCATCACTCACAGGGTTCATTGGAACAAGCAAGCCCACTCACCACTACAAGGTGACAATCCAGTGAGGGGTGCGCTATATAACTACTGCTATTTGGGACATATATGGATCACAGCTGATGTACCTATGGAACCTCTTTGGGGATGTGGCTGTCATGATGAGGTCCTGCTCTTTAACATTTAGCAGAATGCCACTGGGTAGAATTAAGACATAGGTTTCACAGGTGAATGGGAGCTAACTTCATGAATTAATCAAAATATGGCTGCAGATGTAGAGGCCTCCCCCAAAGTCCAGAGAGTTTTATGAAAAAGATGCCACTACAAATATTTTATTTTCTGCACATAAGCCATTCAGACACTGGGTGCAATGTTTGTCATCTCTCCATTTAGCAAGATAACTAAATAAAAATAATCTCAGTATGTGCAGGGGTGTAAATATACACATGCACAAGTAATATATCTTCCTTCTTGGAGATTTCATCTTCTGGATCTCCTTCTTGGAAATTTCATCCAACATGTGAACAGCAATTGTGTGGAGGAGGGTGGGCCCAGGCCTTGCCAGAAGCACTTCCAACTTCTGCACATGGTCATGCAAAAGGAGAAACTGCTCACACATAAGTTTTCCACTTGATTGAGACCCAAGATCGCAAAAAGGTCTGATTAAGTGATGTGCCTACATGAGAGCAGCTCTTCACAGTCAGCATCTCCTTTCACACACAGGTGCTCAATATGCTGATATTAAGGAGGTGGAACCAGCACAGTGATGTCAGGGCTGAAGTGGGGGCAGGCCTGCCTCCTCCATGTGTTGTTTGCATGATGCACACCTGAATAGGTCTGATGCCACAAATACATTTTTGCCAACACACCAAGGAAGACTCGTGACACATGTATGGTTGAAATGTTATATTTATTAAAATATAACACATAATCAATCAAATTCCAATCCGCCAATTAATAATCTCAAATCCTTCGGGCAGGTGAGGCTCAACCTATCTATGAGGGTCTAGACCCTCCAAACCAGGAGGCAAGTCAGTCACATCGTACTGCAACTCCCCAGACAAGGATGTGGGAAAACTTCTCCCTCCTTGCAATCGGAGTCAGGTTTGTGGTTCCAACCTCTGCATCCTGGCCCCACCGTACAGGCGTTCACCATGATGCGCAAGCCGGTCCCACGTGGACACCCCCCGGATCCACACCAGGCATTACGCCTTGATGTTTCACCAGGGAGTGCCCTTTACCCAAATGCCTCATCCACCTCCATTTTTAACCCCAATTACCTCACCTGCCCGAATCCAACGCCACAAGAGGAGATCAGCTGAAGCTTGGTCCCCTCAACCCAAAGAAAACAAAGCCCCCAAACCCAACCTAAAATCCTCCAATAGCAAATCACACCCAATATCCAAAAGATGGACACCATCATCTCGAAACAGATGCGGTGCATGAAAACGGATTCTGTCATGAGGAATATATGCCCCACCCAATGACAAAACTAAACTCCTAACTTTCCTATTTACCCACTTTCTGGATCTGTCGATCCTGTTGGGGTGCATTGCACCCCTCCAAACACGTCGCACCAGCATGTCGGACCACACTATAACAAGGTCCGGGTATGACTGGATGAGAGCATTAAAATCCTGGGTGATCCTAAGCAGCAGATCCATACCTGGCCGCTGCACCAAGTCGTTTTCCCCTAAATGAACCACCAACACATGTGGCCGGTTAAACGATGCCATAAGGCGACACACCAAAGGCATGAGCGCATCCCAAAGCATGCTCCTCTGAGCGTCCCAGCCAACCGTTGCTCTAGCGGAAAGCTGCAGCTGTGTCCCAGCAAGCGTAGAGAAGGCTCTCCGATGTGCCCAAAATAAAATAGAGTGGCCACACATGACGACCCTCACAGGCACAGGAAGGCTCAGCACACCTAAGAAAAGAAAAAACAATACATCAGAATCAATACCTGACATAAGACTTGAAAGTGGAAGAACGCCACCTTCCAATCGCCTGAATGTCCTGAACGCTCATGCCCACGAGGGCGGCGGCTGTAGCCGCCCCAATCCGAAAGGAATGCAGCCCATAGACTCCAGCATCGTGACCACTGGCCAACAAGGCCCGCCGAACAACGGCCCAAAATTGAAATTGAGTCAGGGCAGAACCATCCGCATGTATAAAGAGGTAACGCTGGCCCGCTGGCCTCATTGACAGAAATAAACGCACTGCAGCCACTGGGCACAATTCAGGGACCTGGCAAACTCTCAATGAAATAATACTGCCACGGCCCTTTTGATCAGTCTTAGAGACTCGAGGGGAAAGCCTAACTATCTCTGCACCTAGCGTGCAATCGCCAAAGCAAAAGGCTCGGTAGGACACATCGCGCTTTGAGGAAGCCAATACTTCGCTAGGGCGAAAAGCACCATAGAACATCGTCAGTGTTACTGCGGCGAACAGGTGCGACTCATACTGAGATGAGCACAGAGACCTAAATAAAGGCAGGATCTGAAGGAGTACATCGGGCGTGATTGGCCTCCTTCGGTCAGCGGGCCTGTGAGTGGAACGCGACCAACCCTGAAGGACCTTTCTGACCCTAAAATCTACAGAATGATCCTGCAATCCTCTTGCCTTGGAAATAAAGGCCAGCGCAGAGAGGTGTCCGGCGATGGTAGAAACAGAATGAGATTGCCCTTTCAGATGTAACTTAAACTGCAGCAAATGTGAAACAGGGATAGGCCATACAGGAGGCAAAGCACTACTGGCATGGAACGCCTGAATGTTCCCAAGGCACGCTGGTATGCCCTCTGAGAGCTGGGAGCAAGGGCAGAAGTTATAGCTGAAGAACGCCACCTGCCAATTGTCTGGACGTCCTCGATGCTCATGCCCACGAGGGCAGCGGCCGTAGCTACTCCAATGTGAAAGGAATGCAGCCCAAAGACTCCAGCATCGCAACCACTGTCCAACAAGGCCCGCCGAACAACGGCCCAAAATTGAAACTGAGTCAGGGCAGAACTATCTGCATGTATAAGAGATAATGCTGGCCCGCTGGCCTGAAACACACACACACAAAAAAAATTGCCGCATAGCGGAAACTGGGCATAATTCAGGTACCTGGCAACTAAATAAAGATACAGAACTGCCACGGCCCCATTGATCAGTCTTAAAGACATTTAAGGAAAACCTCATTAAATCTGCACCTAACGTGCAATCTCCAGCATAAAGCACTACAGGACACATCGCGCTTTGAGGAAACCAATACTTCACTAGGGCGAAAAGCACCATAGAACATCGTCAGAGTTACTGCGGCGAACAGGTGCGACTCATACAGAGATGAGCACATTGACCTAAATAAAGGCAGGATCTGAAGGAGGACATCGGGTGTGATTAGCCTCCTCTGGTCAGTGGCCTTGGGAGTGGAACACAACCAACCCTCAAGGACCTTTCTGACCCTAAATCTACAGAATGATCCTGCATTCCTCTTGCCTTGGATTAAAGGCCAGCGCAGAGAGTGTCAAGCGATAATTATGACAGAATTAATTTTGCCCTTTTGAATATAGCATAAATATCAGAATACTTCCAGAACGCATGCCCGCTAGGGCAGTTGTTGCAGCCGCTCCTGTATGAAAGAAATGCAACCTCTAAACATAATGGCCATACGAACAACATAGCAATAATCAAAATTAAATCAATATGTAGCCATTAATGAATATGAAAAGATAGTACTGGCCCACTGGCCTAACAGGGAAAAAGCTCTATCCAAGGGAAACCAGAGACAGAGTGGGCGATGGGCAGCCCCTCAGCTTAACCACTCAGTCACTAGCCCACCGGTCCATATTAAGCGTATGCACTAAAAAAAAAAAAACAGCACGGCAATATAAGCGCAGGGCTCAAATTTTACAATGACTTGCCCAGAAAGCTAATTTTTCCAGGGCAAAAGGCTCACTGAAAATATTATTAAGGCCACTGCCCAGGACAACTGTCCTGTAAGGGGGGGGGAACTAAGAATCATCGAAGGCAGGAGTATCGATAGCACATCCGGGGCAAATGGCCACATAGGACCAGGCGGTCTCAGGGTGGAATGCAACTAACACCCTTTGGTTTTCATGAAATGGGTTCCCTAATGCACTTGGCCAGAAAATTAATGACAAAGGCAGAAAGGAGGCAAGATATATTCCCAATGGTAATGTCCTGCCCTCTTTAGTAGATAATAAACTGCAACAAGGTGTACATCATTCGTTCATTGGGGGGGGGAATGGCCTCATAAGATCAGGTGGCATTAGAGTGAAATGTAACCAACCCCTTTATGATATTCATAAAATGGGTTCCTGACTGCACGTAAACCCAGACATACCAAGTGATGAATAGATATTGTATTATACTTTGCAGAATAAACGCATGCACAAAGCGCATAGCTCAAATAGCATTGAGGGTCTGGGGATTTACCCCATAACCATAGTCAAGTGCTGCACTGAACGTATCATGCAGATCTGAAGGGCAGAAGGCCACATATGTACCGCTGGCACTGTAGGAAGATAATCCAAGAAAATAAATTCTATAGTGAGCCCCCAGGCACCTAAAGGCAGCCAGCCATTATTTGGCACGCCCAAGCTCCTGAATTGACACCAAATTATCAATTACAGCCTGTATCAAAACTTACCTGCAGTTCATGCTACAGGAGGAAGTCCTCTGTTCTTTGAAGAAAGAACGGCCGCTGAAGAAAATTGGTAGCAGCGCCCAGTGTACACGAGACTGCCATGAAATAGATGCGATTGAAGAGGGTACCTGTATCTTGTGAAACAAGCAGTATACAATTCATATTTGTGGAATAAAGTTAAATTGATTTAAAATTCCGTGGAAAAGCGTCATAATAAAGATTTACCTAATGCTAGAGGAGCACTTTAATCAAGGACCAATAAACTGTCAATCTCAAATTAAGCATAATGTTTCATTTTAGATATTTCAGGGATAAAACAGAGCATTTAAAACTACAGGAAAGATATATATTAACCTTAAACATATTGGCTCCCAGAAAGCCACAACTATGAGTTTACCTGGCTGTACGGCATTTCCTTTCTGCTTGGCTCAGAACGCCACAACAATGAGTTCACCTGGCTGCAGAGCATTTCCTATAAGCTTACATAGCATAGATTACCTTTCTCGGAATCACACCTATTCACATATTTTAAAAAAAAACCGCAAAAGAAATATGAGATGTGGGATTTTTCTATACTCACCTTAAAATAAACTATTGCCCTTTAGAGACGCTATTGTAGAAGCATCTATACTTTTCCTCCATGCATAAGAAATGCAACAAATTATGAAGCTACATGATCGAGAACATCATTTTAAAATACAAAACATGCATGCAGGAATACAAACAGAACTAAGTATATAAAATAAATGATATGGGGATAAGCAACAACAAAGATCAATCTAAAACCTACATCCGCAATGCTATCCGCCAGAATAAGCTTCATATATCTATATATGATTATGCATATATCTATAAAGATTTTAAAATTAATTTATATATTATCAAAGTATTTATTCATATAATAATGATAAAATCATTCCATATATAATAAAGAATTTAAGAAATCAAAACAAGCAGACACCCCCCCCTTCCAAGCTACTCACCCCTCCTACGCGAAAAAAGCAAAAGGAACGGGGGGAATCTAAATACATATCTATAAATATTAAAATGAATTCATGTATTTATTTATTTAATAATAATAAAATGATATTATATATCTAGAAATATCTGAAAATTAATTCATGTACGTATCTATTTATTTATATATTTAATAATAAAATAATATTATATATAATTAATTAATAAGACAAAACAAGCAGACACCCCCCCACCCTTGTGAGCAACTCACACCTCCCCCATGAAAGAGGCAAAAGGAATAAGGGAGGGGGCTAAGGGGAGGGGTAAACAACCCAACTCCCCACAATCCAAAAAGGGGTGGAAGAATTATGTAGCAGGCTGAATGGAGGGGGGTGTTAATGAAGGTTACCATCCACAAAGGGGGGTTGCTTGTGCAAAGCACTTGCTTAAAACCCACTCTAGCAAGGCCCCAATAGGGTGCAAGGAAGGCCCCTGAAATAAATGGGGTGGGATTGGTGCTGGAACGCACCTGCAAACAGCCAGCTCCAGGAAGAGCTGACAAACGGAAAGGGGCCAACAACAGAAGTGTGAGAAGTCCTATAGAAAGCCACGTGTAGGCTCAGCGCAGCAGCAGTAGAGCTAGCAAGCAACACTGCAACCGCTGCACAGCTGACGCGCGGGAAAAGGGGGCCCAACAAAAGGAAGGCGATGAGGGAGAACTCCAGGAAGCAGCCACGTGCAGGCTCAGCGCCGCAGCGCCAGAGCCAGCTGGCAAGCCGAGGCAGCCGGTCAAACACCGCTGCCCAGCTGACGCGCGGGAAAAAGAGGAAGGCTGCAACAAACAGAAAGAACGCCCGGGAAGTAGGTAAGATGAGGCACTAACGCCAATAGGCAAGCCCCACACCCGCCTCTCAGCTGATGAGAAAGCAAAGTTAAACAAGGCACCAGGGTACCGGCAGTAGAAAGCAGGAAACCTCTACAAGGAAAATTCACCAAAGACGGTCAGCAGCAGGAGACCCAAGGAGCCTTTTCTTAACGTGCCGCAAGGCAAAAAAGGTGCGCTCTTAAAGCGGTGCAGGCTATATATAGCCGCTCAAAACCCTTACCCCATTGGTCACCTGACCTCTTACACAATTTCTGGAACCTTCCCGAGCTTTCCTAGAAATAGGGTGTAGGCAAACCCGCCCCTACCAAATGGGCAGGACCGTCATTGTGATCTTCTCTCAGGCACTGCCTCTGTATAAGAGTTTGACTTGTCTCCAAAATTGTCAAAGAGTCAAAGCTAACAAGAATAACCATGCAACACATAGGCAAAGTGTGGAATTTCAAGTGAAGATGGTTGGAATGGGCTAACGCAGCGCCAACACATTTTTCATACTTGCTAAATGTGTTAACATTTTTACCACGTCACCAAAAAAAAATAACTGTGGTTTTCATGACAGAAAAAATACACAATAGTATTTAGAATTATTTATTGATAGAATTAGTGAGAAATCTGACATATCTTTTCATTAAGTAGTGCAGGGAAATCAAGCATAAAATCATTTAGACTACATTTCAACTCTAACTCCAACTTTTTTGTCCAATATCTGCAACCTATATTTTGATTTCACAATTTTTACCACAGAAACAGTTGATTCACAGAGCCATTTTGAACCAAAAATTGAGAAGTTTTAGAGTAACTATTTAGAACTGTAAGCTCAGTTTGATTTAAAACATGAGTCAACATCAACACAATTGAATCATCTTTCAGAAGTTGAGTGTTTTGAGGTAAAATCACATCCGTCTTAAAAAGGTGCCTTTCCAAAGAAAGAAGCCTCACAAGCTCTTGAGACAGTTGAGAACTGTAGATGTCAAAGGGAAATGGATCTTGCATGAACTCACAAACAATTCCGTACTTTTCAAAATCAGGAAAGCATATAGGACCAAAGGACAAATCTGTGATTGTTAAGGGAGGAGGGTGGACACTTTTCTGAACTGGTACATGTATTTAAAAAAATATTAAAATTAGGTAGGTTCTCAAAAAATACAAAAAGAATCAATTTCCCCCAATCCCTGTTTCATCCTAATACTGCTATCTGATCTGAGCTCATCACACAGAAATAGCTCCACAGCTAAATTTAAAATGTGCATTTATTATTATTGTTGTTGTTGTTGTTTACATTTGTATACCGCCTCATAGCTGAAGATCTCTGGGCGGTTTACAACAATTAAAAACATTAAAAACAAATAAATTAAACATTCAAAAACAAATTTATGATTTGCAATCTTCTTATATAAGGCATGTGTCTGTGTATATATTCCCACTTCTTTCTGAATCCAGCTGTTGCAATGCTATCTTTAAACTTTCCATATCAGAAGACATTTTCACCCAGTTGCCCCCTCTAAGCTAGGAGAGGGTAACCTGTGGCCCTCAAAAGTTTATTGGGACTCCAACTCACATAATTCCTGACCATTGGCCATATTGGCTGGGACTGATGGGAGTTGGTCCAACACCATCTGGAGAGCCACATATTAGCCACCCCTGCCCTAGGCAAAAGCATCATGTGCTTTCTAGCCAATTTCACAGACACAGTTTCTATTAAACATGTTATTTTCAGTTCAGCAGTGTGATGTAGTAGTGAGAATATTCTACTAGGACAGGGGATACGCAGGCTCAACTCCACACACTGTGTGGCTGTTGGATTATAAACGTTGGATAAACATTGGATTCTTACTCTCATTAGCCCCAGCCAGCATAGCCAATAGTCACAGATGGTGGGAGCTGTAGTCCAAGCACATTGGGAGGGTCACAAGTTCCTCATCCCTGGGTTAGCCACTACCAGTGAGCCTAACCTACCTTATGGGGTTATGGAGATAAATGAATGTGGCTATAATGGTGTATGCTGCCCTGAGCTCCTTGGACAAAGAAACAAACACTTGCATGACAAGTGGTACATGTGATATAAATTGTACAGCCAGCAGCAAATCCCTTAAATTTGTCAAAAATGGTGCCAGTTTGAGATAAATCTTCAAACCGAGTTTGAGTGTTGTTGCAATGGGAAGCTGCCACAATACAGCAGTGCTGACATGTGACTTGACTCTCATGATATCTCATATGAGCCTAAAATGCTGGAAATATTATGTCCTCACATATTTCCTTCATTTGCATCTGCTACAAAATTCAAATATAATTGGCAGAGGAATCACTTTTATTGGACCAGTCAATAAAGATATGCAAGCTTTCAGTTACAAGCAGCATTAGTGTAGCACAGAAATGAATAGAAAGGGAGGAGGATTGCACACCCATTTCAGTTAAAACATTTTTCTCCAGTTATTTATCTTGGCAATTTAGGTAATTTAGGCTCTAATTTAGGGATAGATTTAGAGTCTAATCCTAAAGACAATCCAATCTGGGAGTAATTCCCATTGAACACTGTGGGGCTTATCTCTGACTATGGTGGAGATATATAATTTTAATGAGAAACTACCTAATCCACACTTCTCAAACTAATACATGAACCAAAACACAGCTATCATTTGGAATTTGCACTTTGATTTTTGTGATAAAGTCCTCCAATCAAACAATATGTACAAAAATGCATATATTAGGGGAAAATGTACAGAAAAACAGATATGTTAGTGAAATTGACATTCAAAAATGTGTTATATTAGGGACAATTGCTTGCAAAAATGTGTATAGTAGTCAAAACTGCATACAAAAAGTGTTATTAGGAGAAATTCACACTAAAATATTGCCAAATTTTCATGAATGATTTTAAAAATAATAATTTGTAAAATGCTGCAGAAATGTGGACAACTGAATTTAGGATTGGAAAAAAAAGAAATTCAGAAAACCGAAATGGACTGATCTTTCCATCCCTACTTTTAAGTTAACATACACAGGATTTCACTGCATGTTTCTCTCCTTGTGTCCTGAGCATATTCCACTTTTGTAGGTCTCCTTGAAGCAAGAAGTAGAAACTGCATATGTTTAGGCTGTGATTCACAACCTTGCTTGATCCAGTGTTCTTGCATTTGACCATAGTGCCATGGGTGTGTAGGAAATAAAGAGCTTCCACATGCATTTTGCCTTGCCTTTTGGTTGCTGCGTGCCAATATATAACTGTTGTTGTTGTTATGTGTCTTCAAGTCGATTACGACTTATGGCGACCCTATGAATCAGTGACCTCTTCAGTGTATTGCTTCCATCTTCCTTTTATTTCATCTAGGTCAGTTAGTGTGTTCCCCTGTTGATTATTCAACATCCCTACTTGTGGTTTAAATTTCCCTTTCGTTTCTCTAATCTTTTGGAACAGGGCTCTTGTTCTACCCTTTTTGTTGTCCTCTTCTATTTCTATACAGTAACTATTGTAATAGTTCTCTTTGTCCCTACGTACTAGTCGCTGTATTGTTGCATTTAGGGTTCTGACCGTGTTTCTATCTCCTTTTGCTTTTGCTTTAACCATTTTAAGAGTTTCTTCAGCCATCCATTGAAGTCTTTCTCTCTTTTTAACTAGAGGTATTGTCTTTTTGCATTCTTCCCTGCTAATGTCTCTGACTTCACTCCATAGTTCTTCTGGCTCTCTGTCAACTACGTTTAAAGACTCAAATCTGTTCCTTATTTAATCTTTATATTTTTCTGGGATGTTATTTAAATTGTATTTTGGCATTATGATTGCTTTGTTCTTCTTCTTTAGCTTTACTCTGATTTTCGCTATGACCAGTTCATGATCTGTACCGCAGTTTGCTCCTGGTCTTGTTTTCGCAATTTGATTCCCATATTGACCATATGGTCATGTCCACACGAACAGTCGTCTTTTCGGTTGCTCAAAAAATGTGTTTGCAAGAAACAAATTATTGGCTTCACAGAATTCAATTAGTCTTTCTCCTTTTTCATTTCTGTCTCCTAAGCCCCATTTCCCCACAATTCCTAGTTCTTCTCTGTTTCCTGCTTTGGCATTCCAGTCCCCAATGATTATCAGCATATCTTGTTTTGGTGTGTGATCAATTTCCTCCTGTACTTCTGCATAAAATCTCTCCAATTCTTCTTCTTCTGCGTTTGATGTTGGAGCGTAGGCTTGGATGATGGTTATGTTAATAGGTTTCCCGTTTAATCTCATTGATATCACTTGCTCAGACCTTGCGTTGTAGCTCCTCATTGCTTTTGCTACATCGCTTCTCACTATTAAAGCAATTCGGTTTCTTCTAGATTTCTCATTTCCTGCATAAAATATTTTGTAGTTGCCTGATTGAAAATGTCCCATTCCCGTCCATTTTAATTTACTCACGCCAAGTATTGTAATGTTGATACATTCCATTTCTTTCTTGACAATTTCTAACTTTTCCTGGTTCATGCTTCTCACATTCCATGTTCCTATTGTGTGTGTCGTACAACTCCGGACTCTCCTTTTGCATCTGTGTACTTCAGCCTCTGGGCTTCCTTCCGGCTTTGACCCAGCTGCGTCATTAGTCACAGTGCTACTCGTACTTGTCCTTTGTTCTTCCCCAGTAGCTCGGTTAGTGCCTTCTGACCTGGAGGTCTCATCTTCCAGCACTATCTTGTGTTGCATTTTGGATACTCTGTTCATAGGATTTTCGTGGTAAGAGATATTCAGAGGTGGTTTACCATTGCCTTCCTCTGAGTTTGGATGCATCTTAGTCTGGTGTCTCAGCTTTCACCATTCCGTCTTGGGTGCCCCTGCTAGGAGTCTAGCCTCTTGGTCTATTGCTCTCAGCTTCTTCAACACTCTCAAAACCCCTCACCACATTAAGGTGTGCATCCTAAAGGGGGAATAAGTAACTGCTAAATATTTATTTATTTAAAATATTTATATCCTGCCCTTCTATGCTACAATAGGGCACTCAGGGCACCTACAGTAAAATAGCACACATATATAATTAAATACACAATAAAAACACAAACATTACAGTAAATTAAAATGCATAAAATACTATTAAAATACATAAAATACATTGTGCATACACATATATAAAATGCATTATGCATACACATACAAACATACATTTATGGCTACATAAGCTACCTTTAAGGAATGTCTGAATGGTTTGGAGGGTGTGGAGAAATGCTATATAGATATGTCTACTGTTGAAGAAGAAAAAATATATTCTGTGACCTCTTTGATGTCATGAGGCCTTGTATTGTTATGGGAGTTACAAGCCTGCTTAGCAAAGGCTGTTAGTGATAAGTTCTGAGAGGAGAGGGACATGATCGAGATTTTATTAGAAGGGGCCTGGATCAGGTAAATTCATCTGAATGGTCTGTGTAACGGCAGACTCTGATTGGCTGGAGGATCCAGTCATTTGGGGAGTTAACTGTCAGTGAGAATTGGTAGGAGTCAAGTTGGGAGTCGGGTTGAGTCAGTTCAGAGCTGAGGAAAGTGGGGATTGGTTCATGAGGGCAGTGTGAAGAACATGACCAGAGAATAGCTGAGGGGAAAATGGAGGCCTGTGTTGTTAATATTTGTCTGGTGAAGATCATAAGGGAACTAGTGACTGACTAAGTCTGGGAGGCTGCCCTGTGTAAAGATCTTACCAGAGGGTGACACAAGTGGGTATTAAAAGATGGCTAACTTTGCAAACACCCCAGAACAACCACAGGAGCTTTGCAGTACAGGAGCAAATTGTCCCCAGTAGCTGGGGAATATTTGGGTTGTGGGAATATTTGGCTGGGGTGGAGGTTTACAGAAATTGGGCTGAAGTAAAAGCCACTTACAGGGTGGTGTCAGCAACTGTGTCTCTTGGGTCTCAGAAGATATCAAGAACCATCTTAAAGACCCCAATATAAGTATCAGTATTCCCTTCTGTAATTAGTATCCCTTGAATAAACCAGTAAGTTTAGTTTAGGTTTATCCTGTCTCTAGTGTTGATGTCCACCTCATGCCTAAAGCTACTATACATGCTACTAGGAAGGTGTTGTAAACAGGGGTGTAGAAGTCCTGGGTCCCGGGGGGGGGTCTAAGACCCCTAACCTTTTTGGGAACCAGGTCGCAGCAGGATCCCTATGTTTCCAGCATCCTACAAACCAATCAGCATGAAAGGGAAGTGTGTTAATCACTGAGAAGAGCAATCTAACATGCTTCCTTGTTCCTTCCTGCTGATTGGAGCCAATCAGAGTGAAAGGAGGTGAGTCACCCACTGAGAAGACTCTTCTCAGTAGCTAACACACACATCCCCTTTATGCTGATTGGCTCCTAGGGATGTCTGTTGTTGTGGGAGGAGGTGTATGCAGGAAGGACTGTAGAGTGTGAATACATTGATGGAGAGCAAGTGAGTGATGGAGTTTGCAGAACGATGGACACAGTAAGGACGGGACACATGGGAAGATAGAAAAGGAGGTAGGGGAGGGGAGAACCTGGGCTGAAGTGGGGGAGCTCTCTCTCTCTCTCATCCAGAATGATCTGATTCTCAAACCAGCAAAACAAGGGGCAGAGGGAGAAGATGCCTGGTTTTGTTCCTGCCCAAAGCCAGGAGGAGGGGAGGAGTAGAAAAAGAGAGAATAATACATTCAAGGGGGATGGGGAGAAAGTGTGTGTGTGTGTGTGATGGTATTTTAGCTTTTAATGATGTGTGTGTGTGTGTGTGTGTGTGTTGTGCATGGTAAGGTGAAATGCAAATAATTATGCCTAAGAATATGCGTGTGTGTGGTGCAGACAACACTAGAGGTCAGGATCAAGAATTTCCATGGTTAGTTTCCCCTCAAAGCTAATAAGCTCTGCCCAAATGCAGTTACTCTGAGTTTTAGTATAGCAGTCAAAAAGGGAAACTCAGCAAAGGAAGTTCCTTATCTTATATCATGATAGTGAAGAAGAAGGAGAAGAAGAACTGCCTGAATGGACTAAAACCTCTATCTTTTTCTAACATTCTAAATATATGTGGAAAGAGGAGGGGGTGAAATAGAGAAATAAGAGGAGGGAATGGAAGTATCCCTTCTTACATTCTATGAGGTTTCAAAGTTCAAAAGATTAGAAATTCCTATGCAAAATGAGTGTCTGGCCTGCTTAGAGAGTGTGAATTCCTTCATTTAGGAAAAGCAGACTTTGTCTTAACCCAGCAGCAAAAAGCCAGGGAAAGTGGGGGGGGGAGCTATGCACCCAGCAGCTTTTTAAAAGTTCATTTTTTCTTTGCTGTTGTAGGGCTTTCTGAGTCAGTTATGTAGGCCCCAATGAGTGTCAATTGCAAACAAGCCTGTGTGGGTTCCTACTTCAAAAAGACAGTTGTGTGAATGGTCTTAAGGGGTTTGGGGGCAAGGTGTTATCAGTATGCTGATGACACTCAGCTCTACTTCTCCATAACATCTGAATCAGGGGGTCTGTGCAGGCCTTGGACCACTGCTTGAACGCAGTGGTGGTATGTGTGAAGGAAAATAAGCTGAGCTTGAATTTTGGCAAGATGGAGGCACTGTGGGTGAGTGGTTTCCATGTCCAAGAAACTGGTTGATTGCCTGCCCCGGATGGGCTTGCACTCCCCCTGAAGGAGCAGGTAAGTAGTCTAGAGGTGGGCTCCTACTGGGAAGGGTGGAATATAAATAAATAAATAAGAATAAAATAATAGAGGTGCTTCTAGATCCAGCTCTGGTGGTGTGCTTGTGCAGCCTTAATCTTGCCAGCTGCTCCTGGTTTTGTCTGAGAAGGGCCTACAAGGGCCTCTGTTTTTGCTTTAGGTGAAACTCCAAGTTGTCTATAAACCAAACAGTGGTCATCATCAATAATACTGGAAAGAACAGAGGCCAGGAAGCTATCATATCTAGCTCAAGGAATGTTTTTTCCTGCATTCAGTGTCTGACTGGAACATTTGAAACAACAATCCTTGGTCAAATAATGGGGATGAAGGAAATAAGGGAAAGGAACACAGAGAAGGTGCATGGAGAAGGAGATAAGGAACCAGAAGAGCATACTTTTTCATGACAGCAGTTCTCTACAGTTCTCTAGAATGAGCTTACAAAAATGGAGTCACTTGCATGCCCTCTATTGCTGTCTAGAACGCATATGCAAGAGCCTGAGAGAACATTTATATAGAGTCAACAAAGATATCTCATCATGTACCTACAGAAGGAGTAACATGATACAAGCTGTATTTATGCAGGGAGTTAGTGTAATGCAATGATCTATGGGTATGTTCTCTCACAGGGGAGCGAATCTACTGGAGTGATTTACTTTTGTAAAGGAAATGAATACTCTGATGTAATAAAATTGTCATGTACCACATTGATCTCCTTGCTGCAGAGGAAGTGAGGAGGAACTTACATTTATATAAAATGAATATAATGGAATAATAAACACGGAGGGAGTAGATATTACAAAGTGATGTACACATTTACAAGGGAAATAAATGGAATGGAGTGATCCACTTTTATAAGGGAAGGACATTTAGAGAAGTAATGTTCACATTTATAGGAAAAGAGAGTCTAGTACTTTCTATTTTGTTTTTTAAGAAATGAAAGTACAAACGCAATAAAACCTGACTTTATAAGTAATTTTTGCTGATTGCAAACACTCTATATCAAAGGTGAAGGCTGTTATCCGAAGACTGAAGGAATCATGAAAGATGATAGAATACTTTCTTATTCCAGATGTCTATAACTGTGTCTTTCAAAAATCCACGCTGTTGAAAATTGGAGTTACACCATTGTTTTTGGATGGTGGTGGAGAAGCAAACCAGCCTTTTGATTTCAAGATCAGTCTCAAGATTCTTAGGTGACTCTTCCTTGCACCTATTCTGTTACATGGGATAGAAATGTTTGCACCTATTCTACCACATGGGGTGGACATTTGCTGCACTGACAGTCACCTTGACTTACAGTACATTCCCCATATAGCTAAGAATTCCTCAGTTGTTCAGCCTCCTGTCTCCTACTCTGTTATTCCTGGCTGCTACCTTCCATATGCTTTCTTTCAGCTAATGGGATTTCTTTGTGAGAGTCAAGCGGCTAAAAGCTTGGTCTGCCTTTCCTCATTCCTTGATCAGGATCTCCTTGGGCTCACTGTATCAGCCTTGGGTTTCCTACCATCAAGCATTTAATATGACTTGGAATAATTATATAGTCTGTTTTCATGTAAAGAAGAAATCCGATAGAGTTGCTTGACCAGTTTCAGTCATGCAAGACAATGAAACAGTTGTTATGAATTGCACTTTCGCCTGTACTTGCAAACAGCTATGTCCCCCCACCCCAATCTATTTCCTCCTTATTCCCCTTTCCATAATTACAGCTCTCTTTTACTCTCTCTGATGCCACTCCAGTGGCCAGCAGGGGTTACAGTCATAACTTTGCATTCTAAACAGGGAGTGTTATGCCAACTGGGACAGCTAAATTGTTGCCTTTGATGAAATCTGGCAGGGAACTCCTATTCTGAATGGTCACAAAATCAGTGCAAGCATAACTACTTTTGTTGAAGGGAAAACAGAGGACTAAGAGAGCACTTTTAACTCAGCTGTTATCAGTTATTATACTGACCCCTTGCATTTTAGCTTGGTAACGCCTTCTGTGTTAAAAAGTCCAGGGTTTTTCCTCCAGGCTCAATGAATCCTCCTACAAGGTCATGTTCCAACACAGTCAACTTGAAGCCATGCAGTTCTAATTAAAATCCACTTTCTAAAACTGAGACAGCCCAATCCGGTATGGTTAGGTATGTTAAGTCCATTGATTTAAAAGGGGGGCACACATAAATAAATTTTATTTGTCTGTTTTTTCTTTATTATTATTATTATTCCTCCCAGAAGGCACCCAGGGCAGCAAACAAAACCATTAATATCTTTTAAACATCTTAAAATCAGAACATCTTTAAAAATATCTTTAAAAATAAATCTGTAAAACATCTTTTTAAAAAACCCTAAAAACAATTCCAGCACAGATGCAGACTGGGATAAGGTCTCTACTTAAAAGACTTGTTGAAAGAGGAAGGTCTTCAGTAGACATGAAAAGGACAACAGAGACAACACTTGAATAATATTTAAGGGGAGGGAATTTTAAATGATAGGTGCTGTAACACTAAAGGTCTGTTTCCTTTATCAGTAATCCATACATTTTATCAGTAATTCATGTGCTCAAAGTGTTTCACATATATTTTATCTGTAAAATATACAAGCACCCCCTAAGAACGTAATCCCATATTTGCAAGTCACAAAAATCCTGTAAGACAAGCTAAGTGTATGTGGAGGTTGCCACTTCTACTCTTTAGTGTTGGAATTTGTCATATCCCCTTTTCAGGAGAAGACAAATTGGTCTCTTCCAGGGGGAGAGGGTGTGATGTTCCTATATTAATGTATATATGGTAAGTGTTGTTGTTTTAGAAGATACATGGTAAGTGGAGTGAAAGAGGAGGGGGAGTGAATGGGCAGTAGAATGCGAGATGATGGGCTGAGTTTTTAAAATGGCTGAATGTATAAAAGGAAGAGTGAGAGTGGAATCGGGGGGGGGAGAAGAGAACTGAGTGGGTTGGTTGGTGGGGTTTAGAGAGTTGTTTACCAGGAGGGAGGTGGAGTTCGGATTAGTATTGAGTAAAACCATATGCTTATGTGCCTTAAGAAGAAATCTTGTTAATCTTGTTAGCTTTGTTATCTTTAATAAAGACTTAATTTGGTTTACCAAAGGCCTGATCCTTGGCTGGGGTTTCACAGACCAGAAGGGATGGTAAGGTAATGACCAAGGCTGAAGGGGAACTGTAACAAATGGTGGCAGCGGTGAAGAGAATAACAATACCAGTATTCAGAGTCTCTGGGAATACTAGTATTGGGACGTGACTGGTGGTTGCCTAGCAGGGGGATCTGTTGAGATCTGTGCTAGAGCGGGGAGAGAAACCATAAGAGAGAGCGGTCCGGACTGGTGGAGTCCCTGGTGGTGCCTAGAGACAGGCAGTAACCACGAGCAGGTAGGAACCTGACAGGGAGAGCCAGGGAAGGACGCATCACATGCACAAAAATCCTGTAAGACAAGCTAAGTGTATGTGGAGGTTGCCACTTCTACTCTTTAGTGTTGGAATTTGTCATATCCCCTTTTCAGGAGAAGACAAATTGGTCTCTTCCAGGGGGAGAGGGCTTAGGGATCCCATGGGCTAGAGTGCCCAACAGGAAGGGGGCAATCAGACTGTTGTTCAAACCTGCTCCACCCCTCCACTTCCTTCTTCTCTTTTGCAGTGCCCTCTCTCTACAATGTGGTTTTTTACTAGTTGCCCTTTCCTGGAGCTGAACAGGAATTTTAGGGGAAGCCCTGGATTGGCCCTTGGGACTCCTCTTTTTTGCCTACTCCACACTGTTGGGTTCTTTGATTACTCTTGATGTATGCATTTGGTCTGTTTGGCATTCAGTGCAGGCAGGTAAGGGAATTTAAGAATATTGGCAGGCACTCTGAGGCACCATTGGGTAAGTGCACTCCTGAGTCACCTTCTTTCCACAGCCTTTGGATTGGGGGGGGGTGATCCTTGGGGCTGCTCTTTGGATCTGGCATGCACACCTTGGTGAACACTGGATAGCAGGGCCTGGATACACATGTGAGGTTCACAAACTCATTGCTCACTTAGCAGGGAGGGAGAATTTTCTCCCAATCCTTGGCTGGGGAGCCACAGAATACAGCTGTTTACATGCCCAGGGAAGTGGAGGGAAGCTTCCTTCATATGCATTAATTCAATCCCACCTGCCTATACTTACATAATTTGATTATTATTTGGCAGATCTTCTGTTCTGAGATTTGAATAAATATGACCTTTCCACCATTACAGTATCTCACAAGTCTTCTTCCAGAGTGTGTTGGCAAATCTGCATTCTAGTTGTCTTCTAAACAAGCTAGGAAGGATAGACATGGCATTTTGAAAATCAGAAGCAATAACAGGAAAAATCCCAATCTCCAGAATGTCTAATTCTGTAGTTTCCCCTCAAAAATCATGAATATTTGGAAAGTACTTTTTGAAAGATGAAAACAAGATAACTAGCATTATATAATACACAAAAATTAATTCATAGATTATTTTTATCATATCATGTATGTTACCGAAGAAGTAAGATTACTAGAAACTGCCTACCTTGCTTTTTATATTGGTTCTTCGTACTGCAGAACCTCCAATGTTTTAAAAATAACAACACAATTCTGCTCTGAATGAAATCAGTATGAAACCAGGCAAGTGTGAAAAGCTGCAAAGTAACTATTTTGTTACATGTTTTTTATGACATAATTATATTGATCTGAAAGACATTCATCCAGAACCACAACCTATTATGCCCTATGAAATAAAGAAAGCCCGTATAATCTTTTCAATCACTTGATATTCATGGTCTTATTCAAAGGTCTCTGAATATGTCATGTGTGTAATACCAATGCAAAATTTGGCACCATAGTCACTACCAGCAATATGTTTCAATAAGGTAATTTTCTTGCTGCCTAGGAAGATCAGCGGGGTGCAATCCTGAACAAAAACAGAGTATGACATCTTATTCAAGCATACATCTGGAGAACAAAACTATACTTTATTAAAGGAAAATGGGATTTCAGGATTGTTTTGACAAGCGGTACAAAACACTCACCTCATTTTACATACAGTATGGAGTTTAAATTTAAAGCCATGCTAAGTAAAGGCTGGAAGATAAATGTGAGCCCCATTTCTTCTCAATTATACAACTAAACAAGCAAACAAACAAAACCTGTTATATTATCTAAAAGACACGATTATGTTGTAAAGACTTTGCTCACACATACACACGTACATACACATTTAAAATCTTTTTTTTTTAAAAAAGTGAAATTGTACTACCTTTTAAAATAGAAACCATTGGCTTTCTACATGACAATAAATAAGGCAGTTTTGGCATTATTTGTATTAAGTAGTTAAACTGCACATCATTACAGACATATGACATGCTCACCTCCTCTACCTCCTATGTTATGCTGCAATATGATAGAAGTGATATACATTCGTCAAACTCACAACTAGAAACTTGGCTTAAATCAGAGTTTTGCTGAAATGGAAGTAGTTGTGTTTTGAGAATATTATCTCCGCCTGGGAAATGCACCCCAATTTTGCTGTATTAGAGGGGGAGGAGGGTACAAAAGAAAGGTGGTGAAAATGACTGCCTCATGACCACATGTCACTCTTGCCATCAATATGTCCCCGTGCAGCTGCCCTTTACAGTCCTCAGTATGATGTCATTCAAAGGAAACCAAAGCTCAGTAATTTGCCCTCATCAATGTCATCAGGTAGTTAATGCTGGCTACATAATAGCTTCACTGTTTCTACAAAGTAAAAAGCACATTATAAATAGTGGTGGTTGGTGACCATTGGGACTGGTAGGGCAGAAAGCAGGGATGCCAACAGTAGGTGGAACAAAATGACAGGTAAAGCCAACTAATTCTAGTTTTGTCCCCATCCTCCTGCCAGCTGAGTTCTACAAGGGCAACACGGATACTAAGAAGGAGGAGCTGACAGCCACCCCTGGACTGGAAGTAAGAAGACAGGCAGGTGGAAGCCATCTGAAGACAGGCTGATGTTGGAGGGGCAGTGCCCCATTCACCCTAATGGACCAGCCTCCACTGATTATAAGAAAATGGCACTAAGGCAGCAGCTGATCTAGGCTGCAAAAAGCAGTGAATAGATGAGGGCAGGTTAGGCTAGGAAAGTTTTTGATCCCACTACTAATACCCTTTGTTCACACCAAAATTTGTACCTATGTAGCTTAATGGCACCGTATGGAACTATATGATAAAGAACCAGAAATTTTAGAATGTGAGGTGAAAGCTGCTCTTAAAATACTTGGAAGAAACAAATCACCAGGAACAGATGGCATACCAATAGAGTTGCTACAAGCAACTGAGACTGAATCTGTCCAAATTTTGACAAAAAATTGTCAACAAATATGGACAACTAAACAATGGCCCACAGACTGGAGCGTTCAATATTCATCCCAATTCAAAAAAAAGGGATCCCAGGAAATGCAGTAATTATCGAACTATTGCCTTAATATCCCATGCAAATAAAGTAATGCTCAAGATTCTACAACAAAGGCTCTTACCATATATGGAGTGAGAAATGCCAGACATCCAAGCTGGATTTAGAAAGGGAAGAGGCACCAGACATCATATCGCAAACATACGTTGGATAATGGAACGGAGCAAGGAATTTCAGAAGAAAATCACCCTGTGCTTTATAGACTACAGCAAAACCTTTGACCGTGTAGATCAGCCTTTCCCAACTAGTGGGCCACCAGATGTTGTTGGACCACAACTCCCATCAGCCTCAGCCAGCATTGCCAATGGTCAGGAAAGATGGGAATTGTGGTCCAACAACATCTGGTGGCCCACTAGTTGGGAAAGGCTGGTGTAGATCATGAAAAACTATGGCATGCCTTAAAAGAAATGGGGGTGTCACAGCATCTGATTGTCCTGATGCACAATCTATACTCTGGACAAGAGGCTACTGTAAGGACAGAATATGGAGAAACTGATTGGTTTCCCATTGGAAAGGGTGTGAGACAGGGGTGTATTTTATCACCCTACTTGTTTAATCTATACGCAGAACATATCATACCGAAAGCAGGATTGGACCAAGACGAAGGAGGTGTGAAAATTGGAGGGAGAAATATCAATAATTTAAGATATGCAGACAATACCATACTACTAGCAGAAACTAATAATGATTTGAAATGAATGCTGATAAAAGTTAAAGAGGAAAGCACAAAAGCAGGACTACAGCTGAACGTCAAGAAGGCTAAAGTAATGACAACAGAAGATTTATGTAATTTTAAAATTCACAACAAGGACATTGAACTTGTCAAGGATCAATCTTGGCACCATCATTAAACAAAATGGGGACAACAGTCAAGAAATCAGAAGAAGGCTAGGACTGGGGAGGGCAGCTATGAGAGAACTAGAAAAGGTCCTCAAATGTGAAGATGTATCACTGAACACTAAAGTCAGGATCGTTCAGACCATGGTATTCCCGATCTCTATGTATGGATGTGAAAGTTGGACAGTGAAAAAAGCGGATAAGAGAAAAATCAACTCATTTGAAATGTGGTTTTGGAGGAGAGCTTTGCGCATACCATGGACTGCCAAAAAGACAAATAATTGGGTGTTCGAACAAATTAAACCTGCTATTGGAGGTTGCTGATTCATAGGGTCACCATAAGTTGTAATTGACTTGAAGGCACATAACAACAACAAGTTTAATGGCCAGAGTGCCCAACTAATACAGAGGTCACACAGATTGAAGTCCACACTGAGCCATGAACCTGAGTGGGTGATCTTGGGTTAGCCACTGCCTCTCAGTCCAAGCTACCTGATAGGGCATAAAATAGTATGAGCCCTTGAGCTCCTTGGAGGAAAGACAGGAGAGAACTGTAATATAAAAATGGGGACTAAAATGGTGCAGCATTATTTTAAATCAATTATTTAAATCATCTCTTTTTCTTGATGTCACCTTGATTTTAATCAAGGGTGGTGGTGGGAAACTTTTATCTGTTGAGGGCCACATTCTCTTGCAGAAAATCTTTTGGCTGCATGTGAGAGGTGGCTGGGACTAGAGCCCAAAGTGGGCAGATCACCCCTTTTCACTCTCTCTTCCTGCCACTCCCTTCCTCACTCCTCCCTCTGCTTTTTCTCACTTTTTTTACCATAACTCAATTCATGTTGGCTTTCCCCCATCTTTTTCCCTTTCTGACTTAGTTCTTTCCCTCTGGACTCTTCCCACCCACATCAAATCAGGCTGAAAGCCATAGGTTGCCAACACCTTCTTTCAACCAATCTGTCCTAGAAATGATGTCTGTGATAAGCCCTTGTCCCAGGACATCCACATGTTCCCATGTCTAACCCCATCTCTTGATCATGCTGAAGAAAAGGACGCTTGTGGAGGAAGAGAGTAAAGAATGCATGGCCTAGGCAAGTGCCATTCCAAACTTACCAACAGAACACACCTGAAGCAGAACAGCATCTGTGTGCCACCAAGAGAACTTCTGTTATGGGCGGCAGCTATATAAATGTAGCACATAAATATGAGCTTTGAAACCACAAGTGACAGTAGCCTGCAGACAGCTGAAAATGGGTGACACCAAAGAGTAGAGACATTGTGAGTATACGAGTAAGGATACTGACAGAGTGAACAGGGCCACTTTGGGTCCCAATCCTGTCCTTTTCCCTGAACCCAAGATCTCAGAGGGTCTTCACTCTTGAAAATACAGCATGCACAGCACCTGTTTCCTGCTAGGGATCCTAGTTCTAATCTGCAGAGGGAAAAGATGCTTCACTGGGGCCTGGGGAACATTTTGTTATGTTACCATCTTTCCCTGCCCTGTCCCAAGGCAATTTCTGGCCCTTGAGGCAAGGGAAGGCAAAAGGAGCTTTGCAAGAACCATCTAAACTTTTCCTGAGCATTCATGTGAAATACTCACATGCAATCAATCCCTCTTCCCAGGGAACTCTAGGAACTGTAGCTCTGCTAGGGCAATAGCAGTTTCCTAATAACCCTGAGTTCCCTTAACAAACTGCATTTCCCAAGATTCTTTGGGGAAAGCCATGACTGTTAAAATGGTATAAAAGTGCTTTTAATGTATGGTGCAGATGTGGCCGTAGAATTACTAAGAACATGAAGGACGAACTCTTATTGTCAGGGTAAGAAATACCAGGAAGCACAGCTGATTAAATTGATACAGACAATTGTCCTCTAGTGCATTAAGCTTATTGAGAGATTCTTCTTACTCTCCCCATTTTATGTCCAAATGACATATTTGTGTATTCTGTTTGCGCTTTGTAACACAGTGCTTTAATTCTCCTTCAGTTTTCAACTGATTTTATGTCTGATGGCCTATGATTGTAAACAACAAATTTGACTTGACTTGAGCAACATTAAAGTCTTCCTTAAAAGCATGGATGCTATTCAAACTTTATATTACATGTTTTCTACCCCAGATTTTGTTCTCAATTTTGCAGATGAAAGGAGATTGATGTTTTGCTCTTTGAGTTTTCAAAACGATTTGTTGGGAGGATGCAGCTGCAGTTTGAGAATACCACCCACAGCTTGAAAACAGTCAGAGCTGCTAAATGCTTTGTGAAGGGGGGGGGGCTAAGCATATTAAAAATGGCACGGCTGCAAACATAGGATGGGAAGACCCTCACCTAATCCGTCCAAATAATAACACCATTAAGAAACTATTAGGGTAATTTTAACCAAGCTTAAAAACCTTGAAGCATTTCAGCTATTTTACCTCAATCACAGATGAGAAATTGATGGTTGCCTTTGACTCATATTCTCAAAATCCATGCTATCCTTCACCATGTCGGTTTCTGCATAGTCAAAATTGCTCATCTTTACACAGAGGAAATGTCATTGGCAGACACAAGGATTGACAGGGAAGCTGGAAGGGGTACATGCAAGAAGACGTGACAGTCATGGATACTTCAACACTGCAACACTTGTTGATGTGAGGAATAGAGGAACAAGAACAATTGTAAACTGATTTCCCTTTGTTTCTGCTATCTTTACTCCAAAAGTCACTTTTTAAAAAGGTTACAACATAGTTTGGGCTTTAAACACTCCCTATCCCATATACAAGAATGATGAAAGGTTATTTATAAACTTCAGTGGCTGCTCAGAAAAAAAGAGGAGTGGAGGAATTGTTACTTCTTTGAGCTGCACAAACACTTTTCTTACTTCTTTCCTCAAGTACAGCCGTTTTTGAACAGAAATGCCCAGCTCAGTTCTCCTTTGGTACCTATAACAATGAACAATACTTTAAAACCCACTGTGACTTGCAGGAAAGAAACAGCATCCATCAAACACTGCAAATGATGTCGCAAAGAGCAGTATTATGCCACTCTCTAAACATATTAAACATAAATTATGAGGTGGTGTTTTTCTCCCTCTCCCTCCCTCCCTCTCCTTTTTGGAAATGGTTTTGAGTGTAGTGTGTGATATATCCTGGTAGTTAAAACCATTAAAGAATATCTTTCATGAAAACCATTAGAAGATCTTTCATGAAAGTGTGTGTGTGTGTGTGTGTGTGTGTGTGTGTGTGAGAGAGAGAGAGAGAGAGAGAGAGAGAGAGAGTAGAATTCACAACAGTGGCAGGATAGCATTTCAGAGATATGGGGGGGTGTTGCCACATTAACCATTTGCCTCAGAGCCTCAACATTCTACCCTTCCCTCCCATTCCTCTGCTTTGAGTTCTACTATTGGAAGGGGGGATTTGTGATCAAAGCTCCTTTTCATATCAAGCTGTTACTTGACCAGGCAAGAACAGAAGTGAAGTGGAGAAAACCTGATCTTTCTACTGCAGAGGTAGGTAGCCCCTTTCAGCCCAGGAACTACATTCCTTCATAAAGAACCTTCTGAAGGCCACATCAGTGGTGGGCAGAGCTAAATGCAAACGTGGGTGGTAAGCTACATTTCAATCATGCAAAAGTCAGAGGTTTCTACATCCATCCATATTCCTCCACCCAGGCAACCAAGAGGCATTATTGATTCTTTGGGAGGGGACATGACTGTTAAAATAGTGTAATAGTGCTTTAAATGTATGTTGCAGATGTGGCCTAATACATGTTGGCTACATCGGCACTTGCTGCTCATCTTATTGCTGCACTGAACAACCCTGGATTATATGCAAACAAGAGTGCAAGGGTTGTACTTTGAATGAAGGCCCTTCCTCAGCATACATGTATGAGCACTGTAATGCATGTGAGAGCACTGGTGTGTGTGTGTGTGGGGGGGGGTGCTCCATGATAAATTTAAAATTACATTGAGAAAATCAGTAAATTTTAAGCAGGTGACACCACTATTTTAAATAGATCTTTTTTAAATTTATTTTTAAATTAAATAAATAAATAAATAAATAATAGATCTTGCCACAGAGAGGCAAATAAATTGTCCCCCACATGTCTGTGCTAATTAGTGCTATGCTGAACTTTCACAACAGGTTTCTTTCAACCATTGGAGAAGGGATGGGGACAACATTAACATGACTTTTAGCGGTAGGACTTTGAAGGAAGAGGATGGTTGGGGGGATTGCATTTACTTTATCTTGTTAACAAGGTGGCCAGGGTGGGGTTGGGGGATCTGGTCCTTCTTACACAGAAAAGGTTTTGAAAAGCCCTATGACTCCCATTCACTCACAGTGGTGTTGGTCTTTTTGGAGATGGGCTTTCGGCCCAGGATTTCTTCCTATATGATCATATGACCATGCAACATAGCAAAGAGCATTTTTTGCTCTTAAAACATTCAGAAAGTCCCATGCTTGCTTACAGCAATGGAGAGGAGGTGTCCTTGAAAACTGCCTTCCAGCCCAGGATTTCTTCATGGTATCACCATGTGAGTGAGTATGGAGCCTTCCTAAAACCTTTCAGTATTAAAAAAATGTCATTAAAAAGATAGATGAGATCTCTTGGCTACGTTGTTAACGTTATAAGGTAAATGCAACCACTCTGCATTCTCTCTCTCCCTCCCTCTGTGAAATTCTCTTGCTCCATGCAAAAAGGGACAGAAAAAAGAGTGTCTCTATTGCAGGCAGCAAAGATTTTTGTGAACAGGGTTGGCACAGTACTAGTGATCATGCATCATTCCAAGCTGCACAGCTTTTCTTGGCTGTAAAATGAGAATCATAAGGAATGGGCAAGAAATTGGTTCAGTTCACATTTCCATGCAAACTTATCTAACTCGTATTTCCCAAAACAAGACATGAACCAAAACACAGCTATCCTTCAAAATTCACTGTTCTCCCAATTTTGCGATGCAAGTACTCCAATCAAAAATGTGTAAAAAAACCCTGTGGAGTAAGGAAAAGTGTTTATAAACTGCATATATTAATGAAATAATATATAAAAATGTACTAGAATACATTGCTTGCAAAAATGTGTGTATTAGGAAAAACGGACACTAAAATGCTGATGAATTTTCATGAGTACTTTGTAAAAACAATAACAAAAAAAACCAACCTCGAGAGCTGATGTGGAAATGTGGCAAACTGAACTTAAGATTGGAATAATGAGAAACTGAGAGAAAACTGACAAAACTGACAGATTTGTCCATCCCTAAATCTCAAACACGTGTACCTGAGTGTAAATCACTTTGGATTCAGTAGGACTTTCTTCTAGGTAGATATGTATAGGATTTCACTGTAAAAGTTTATCCCCTTCTCTGATAAGCACTTAGCAAACTATTTCAAACTACTTAAGATGCCCCCCTCCCTTTATCATCACTGGTAAGATATAGGCTGCTTTCTCATCATACATATAAAGTGCTATTACTCCACTTTAAGCAGTCACAACTTCCACGAAAGCATCCTGGGTAGTGTAGTTTGTTAAGGGTGTTGAGAGTTGCCAAGAGACCCTTATTCCCCTCTCAGAGCTACAATTCCCTGGGAAGAGTGTTTCATTGCTAAACCACTCTGAGCATTATAGATCTGTGAGGGGAATAGGGATCTCCTTATATTTATCAGCCTACGGCCATACTATCTTGAACACACCCATCTTGTCTGATCTTGGAAACTAAGCAGGGTCAGGCCTGGTTAGTACTTGGATGGGAATACCGGGTGCTGTAGGCTTAGAGGAAGGCAATGGTAAACTACCTCTGAATACCTCTTACCATGAAAACACTATGAATATATATATATATTAAAAAAGTCATAGGATCGCCATAAGTTGTAATCGACTTGAAGGCATATAACAACAACAAAACAATTCTAAGTGGCGCTCTTCACAAACTACATTTACCAGCCATGACTGTTTAAAGGGGAATAATGGTGCTTTAAATGTATGGTGCTCATGTGGCTTTAGACAGAATGCCCTAAATAGTGTGTCAGCAAAGGGGGGAAAAGTCTCACTCATAAACTTCATTTTATTTATTATTTGATTTATATTCCGCCCTTCCTCCAGCAGGAGCCCAGAGAGGCAAACAAAAGCACTAAAAACAATTCATAAAAACAGACTTTAAAATACATTAAAACAAAACAGCTTTAAAAGCATTTTTTTAAAAAAGCTTTCAAGACATCTTTAAAAAAAAGGTTAAAAACATATTAAAAGCAATTCCAACACAGACGCAGACTGGGATAAGGTCTCAACTTTAAAGGCTTGTTGAAAGAGGAAGGTCTTCAATAGGCATTGAAAAGTTAACAGAGATGGCACCTGTCTAATATTTAAGGGAGGGAATTCCACAGGGTAGGTGCCGCCATGCTAAAGGTCCATTTCCTATATTGTACAGAACTGACCTCCTGATAAGATGGTATCTGCAGGAGGCCCTCACCTGCAGAGCACAGTGATTGACTGGGTATGTAAGGGATAAGATGGTCTTTCAGGTATCCTGGTCCCAAGCTGTATAGGGCTTGTACACCAAAACTGGAACCTTGAACTTGGCCCAGTAGCAAATGGGCAGCCAGTGCAATTCTTTCAGCAGTGGGGTGACATGTTGGCGATACCCTGCCCCAGTGAGCAGTCTCGCCACGGCATTTTGCACCAGCTGCAGGTTTTGGACCAACCTCAAGGGCAGCCCCACATAGAGCGCATTATAAGAAGTAAATAAACTTCTGTGGGATTTAGGCCTGCCTAACTTCCTAACTTTCTTAATGGAACAAGCTAAAGCACTTTACAAATTAAAAGTCCTGTATGAATAATAAGCAGCAGCAGATCCTCAAAATAAAGACACAAGCTTGTGTAGTGCTTACTCTTTAGAATTACTAGTAAGACTAATCCTGATACGTGGCAACAAGTACTGGCCTGAAATCAGAATCTTTGTGTTGCTTATTCACATATGGAAAATAGCTTGCAAATAAAAGCAAACCTGTGTGGTCCAAGCTGCCTATAGACTACTTTATGTAGAAACCTCATAGCTCTTGACATATTGACTACAGCCCTACAAAGGCTGCATTATAGGCTTCCAGCAACTCGGTGCAGAAGATCATATTCCACCGGAAATTATATTGATAGTTTTAAGTAACTGAAAGGGCTAGAGGTCCTTTTATTTATACATTTCTGCTTCTTGTTCACTTATTTTATTTCAAGCAAGGGTCCAAGCTGCATTTGTTTCCAGATGTAGGAAAAGGTTCCTGTGATTTGGGAAATATTACTTTTCTGTAGAATGATTTTTGTGTGCCTAAAATGTATTTTCCCCCCTTGTGATCTGCACCTCCGTTCTATTTACTGTGTGTGAATTGTATCTTTACTCTATAAAATATGAGTTCCTGCATGGAGTGCATGTCTCTGGTGACTATAGATGCCAAAAATAATGGATGTTATTGCATAGATAAAATTATTTAAATAACAACAACAGAAAGTATTACAGTTGAAACCCTTCAGCTCAAAAATACAAATATTCCATCTCTCTAACCTAGAAGGATTTAGACGGGGGCAACGTTTCATCCGGCCCCAGATCAGGATGGGACATGTAGGTGTGTGTGCAGATACTCACATAATGCCTACTGATACCAGCTGGGGATGGAGCCCGCAGGATTACATGGCCATAACCATTTCTCTTTTGCAGCAGTCTTTGCACAGCGCTCCCACTCACAGCATAAGAATTTTTGGCTCGTCAAACCAGATTGGCATAGGGAGACAGGTCCTTCTCCCCTCAGATCTTCTCTGAGAAGGCAGGTAGTTCCAGGAGCCATAGAATAAATAGGATTATTAGGTTGGTCACAAGATCAGGACTGTGTGGTGAAAAAAATACAAGTATGAACATCAGTGAGCTCTTGGTGATACTGCACAGTGTCAGAGCAGACCCAGTGAAGTTAATGGACATGACTACCTTAGGTTCTAATTTCAATAGGTCTATTCTGAGTAAGTTGAAAACTACCCACTATGATAGTGAAGGGGGGATTCTTTAGATTCATCTCTCAGAGCTGGAAGAAAGGTAGGAACAGGAATCCCTTGGAGTCTAAGCTGACTTAGGCACCTGTGGGGCACCAGGAGGCAATAGGCTCTCAGGATAGTCTCCCTCAGCACCTGAAAAGGTGTAGCTTGATGGAGTCATGCATTGCCTCTAACTCAGGGCAAAGTTAGGCTTGTCCCAAGCATCTCACTCTATCATCAGATTTGTTGTAGATCTCAATGGCAAATTAAAGTTAATTCCAGCTTGGAAACTGTACCTCATACTGGAAAGTACCACTTACCTTACTTATTTTGTGTAGTCCAATACTATCTGCTTTGTTTGGGAACTGAGTCAAGTATCTTTGCTAACTGTATGATACATTTTGAAATGGTAATAAGATTGCAATTGAGAATGAAGTGATACATGAAGTGATGCATGAATTGAGAATGAAACTGAATGGCCACCACCCTTCCATGCAGCTTGCCCCTAAAGGTGATATTAGTGAGTGGCTGGTTCTTATTCTAAACTTCCAGGTCCAGGGAGGTCCTCTTAAGGAAGGGATGCTTTGCCATTTCCATTAAAGTGGCCAGCACCACACCTTCATGGAGAGAAGCGCTTATCACTTGGACCATCCAGTCAATCCCTTCCAGCTAGCTTCGATAAGCCATAATGGACAAGGGGCAAGGCTACATGTGTTTGGCTGGAATCATCCAAGCATCTTGTTCACATCACCAGGCCACAGCAATTGAAAATGATCCACCACTCAGAATAGCTCTGCTGAATGACAATTTGAGGATGCAATGGTGGTGAGGAAGTGGGGTTTCTTTGCTGCCATTGCTGTTATGTTGAAGGCATGATTATGTGCTCTCCATACTTGATCATTTTGCCAGTTGTGCTCAAGCCATCATCTTGCCTATTTCATTGTACAGAGCTCCCTAGATAACCAGGATGTAATCCAATCTCTGCAACATAGGTGGGTGGGTGGGTTAGGAGTGATCAAGTCAAAGTCCCTTTCCATCTTACCATTCCATATTGAGACTAGGACTCAAAAGGAGAGTGTCATGCCAGCCATGACAACTGGAAAATCCCCAAGATCGTTCAAGGATCCTTGAATTCCATAAATCCGTAAATGGTCCCCCGTGCCTGGAGACAAGAAATGCCACCACACTGTACCAGGAAATGGTCTGTCCATGACAATGGGGTTATCACAATCCTCCCAGCACTGGATCATTCACTATCTACTCTATAACAAATGGCATTTGTGTTGGACCAATGATGTATTAATGCAGCTCTATGGTTGTCATGGCAGTCATGCTGTCTTGAGCCAACCTATATAAAGTAGCCTTAGTGCAGATGCTAGAGTCACCCAGTAAATTTGTCTGGGTATTATCCAGCACCACCTCTGCCTGTGACAGCTCAGGGAGGGAGACTGTTGTGCCGCAGGTTGGGGAGTATATCTACTGGATCCCTTAGTCCAGCACCACCAGCAAACTCTTGAATCCAGCCCCAAAGCAGACTGGCTTCACTGTGTGAGAGATGGAACTTTTATGAATGATTGTGGCTTCTCACCAACTCTGCAACTTCTGTTGATGCAGAACCAGGTACTTGAGGAGCACAGCTGGCTCAGATCAGGACCACCAAGCTCACCCACCCAGGTCAATGACCAGATCCACAATAAAATCTTGGATGAGAGATGACTTGTTATGAACCAACTTTGCATTCACTAACGAGGCTGGAGGATTAGTTGGCAGGACAACTCAAATGTCATTGTCCAGAAGGTGGCCTAGAGGAGGCCACAGCCCTGAGATGTCTATTGCCTCCTCCTCACATAACCAGACCATTCCCTAGTATCATATCTCCCTCTGCCCATGATTGTTGTAATAGAGACATCCCTAACAACACCCTTCTACTCTTTCCATGGAGGCACATAGTTCTATCAGTCTTACACATGCACAGGACTTACCACAGGGCTCTTTGGGCTCAAGAGCTTGATGCTAGAAACAATTTGGTCAGGGGAAAAATTCACCCACTTTAATAATTGTGGGATTATTCAAAATAAACACCTTCTAAAGAAATATCTCTGTTGTCATAAGGGCCTACCAACAAGGTGAAGGCAAAGAGAGAGTCCCACTGAAATCAGCAGGACTTGCTTGCAGATAAACATGGCTAAGATTGTGCGGAATGTACTTTATAAGAGCAGAAGAAAGAACTGAATGGGATTTAATTAAAATGAACATGCAATGGGGATCAAAGCTTCACTCTGACGCAAAGCCCATTGTTTAGAAAACTCTGGTGATACGAGAACCATTAAAACTTTTATTTAGCAGACTGAATAAACAAATCAAACATCTTTATAATTTGCTCTTGCCTTTCACTTGAGGTTTTTTTTGCCTCTGTCTTCCATCAACCCTTCTACATTTTATTGGCAATTTATTATAGTCAGCGGAAGACACCAAAGCCTTAGCAACAAGATCTTGTGATGTGCAAACAAAATGCATTTAATTTGACTTAGTGTATTACAAGCATTATAATCCCTCTTCTGATTTCAACATGATCGACTAATCTCATCTTCTCAAAGGGATAAACCTTGTCTTGGCCATGATGACAGGCTTAGAGAATGATAAAAATTAGGACATTCTCATAGATTATATACTGTAACAACAGATAAGGTTTATGAATAAAGAATTGACTACAGATGGTTATTTGTAGAAACATACTAGATTAAAGGGTTAATGGTAGCAAGGTACAATGTCATTTGTAGTTAAACCATGGATACACATGTATGGAAAAAAAATTCTTGCCTGTGTAAACATTAAAGGAGATGAAACCAATACTATCATTTTTACAGAAGTTTGTGGCTGGTTTTACCAGGGCATGGGATTAGAATGAGTAAGGATGTTTGTAGTGAAAGGACAGCCTTTATTGGCATTTGGGGAAGTTTATCTGATGAACTGTTTATACGATTTAGATCAAGAGGCATAAAAATGAAATGAGCTGGTATGTGTATGTGTATGAAGAGAAACTCTAATTTCTCTATGTTAATGCTTTCCTCCAAACTGATGGCCTTCTCTGTTTGCTTGTAGATGAGTTTAGTGCACTGTTGGATCTATAAAAATGTTATATAGCAGTGAGGAGGGAAGTGCCTGTGTGAAAAAGAAGAACTTCCAACCAATGAGAAATGCTTCTTTATGCACACATCCTTAATTCTAATAATTGGTGGTCAACTATGAGAGCATCTCTTTGAAAATATACTGAAATAAAATACAGAGGTGGTGAATGCCTGCTTCAGCCTGCTTTGGAAACATACATGGAACTTTAATTATTTCAGTTTTACATAAAATGGAGCATATAAACTAACAATTCAATTGCTACAAGTATTTGGCTATCTCACCCAGAAATACCATACCAGGATTGTACCGTATACATCTGCTAGAGCAACTGCAATACACTATTTGTGAGTTTATGAATGATTATCACACAGGAATATAATGTCTTGAAAGGTGCCTAATACCCAAGAATTCAAAGAGTAATCATAATCTTTTTAGTGACTAAATAAAAGAATGGTTTGCACACTAACAATAACTACTGAATAGATACTGAATCTTCAGTTTTGCAATTGCACTGATAAACATTATTATCAATTCACACCTGTCTTTCATTAATAAAAAGTAGTAGCCTGTACATCTTCATTTCACACACATTAACGAAGAATGAAGATGTTAGCTTTCTACTGGTTGCATTAGTCAACAGATGATTACAAGAAAGAATCATCACAGTTTTGTTTGTTTGTTTTATAATTAATCACTTTGCATGCCATCCTGCATGGCTTTGAAAGCAAACACCATATTGACCTTTGCAATATTTGGAAACGCAAACGTTAAGATGCCTTTGTCCTTTCCAAACCAAGAGGTTCACATTCAGAAATCTGGAGTTAATTCCTGTTCAAGTCCATAATCATCTGTGAGCAGATTCATGGACAACAACTGACTGTATTAAGAGGTAGGAGATGATTCCACCTGAACCCTACAGAAAACTCAGGAACAAGATGGGTAGAGAAAATATTTGTTTGTTTCCATAGGAACTCTACTTTGCACAAACCAGTTCCTTCTACAGCAAGTTTTCATTGGCTGGCCATACATAATGAATTTATTTATTTTTTATTTATTTATTTTTAAAACTTATATACCGCCCGACTAGCAATAGCTCTCTGGGCGGTGAACATAGATACAATAAAATACAATATAATACAAAACATCAGTCTAAAATCAAATTTCACAATCTAAAAACAGCAAAGGCTAAAATCAAATTACAAACATTACAATCATTAACAAAAAAATTAAAATGCCTAGGAGTAGAGAAAGGTTTTAACCTGGCGCCGAAAGGATAATAGTGTCGGCGCCAGGCAAACCTCCTCGGGGAGACTATTCCATAGTTCGGGGGCCACCACTGAGAAGGCCCTTGATCTTGTCACTGCCCTCCGGGCCTCCCTATGAGTCGGGACCCGGAGGAGGGCCTTCGTAGCAGACCGTAGTGTACGAGCCGGTTCATAGCGGGAGAGGCGTTCTGACAGATATTGAGGTCCCGCGCTGTATAAGGCTTTATAGGTTAATACCAACACTTTGAATTTGGCCCGGAAGCGTATTGGAAGCCAGTGCAAGCGGGCCAAAACAGGTGTTATATGGTCAGACCGCTTCGTTCTTGTTAGCAGTCTGGCCGCCGCATTTTGCACTAGCTGTAGCTTCCGAACTGTCTTCAGAGGTAGCCCTACGTAGAGCGCATTACAGTAATCCAAACGTGAGGTTACCAGAGCATGTACTACTGATGTAAGATCCTCCTTACTCAGGTAGGGACGTAGCTGGGCTACCAATCGAAGTTGGTAGAACGCATTCCGTGCCACAGAGGCTACATGAGCCTCAAGTGACAGGGAAGAGTCTAGAACGACTCCCAGACTACAAACCTGTTCCTTTAGGGGGAGTGTAACCCCATCCAGGACAGGATATGTATCCACCATCTGATTGGAAAAACCATCCACCAACAGCATCTCAGTCTTATCAGGATTGAGTCTCAGTTTGTTAGTTCTCATCCAGTCCATTGTCGCGTCCAGGCAACGGTTCAGCACATTGACCGCCTCACCTGAGGAAGATGAAAGGAGAAGTAGAGCTGCGTGTCATCAGTGTACTGGTGACAACGCACTCCAAAACTCCTGATGACCGCACCCAACGGCTTCATATAGATGTTAAAAAGCATGGGAGACAAAACCAAACCCTGCGGGACCCCACATTGGAGTACCCACGGTGTCGAGCAATGTTCCCCAAGCACTATCTTCTGGAGACGGCCTGCCAAGTAGGAGCGGAACCACTGCCACGCAGTGCCTCCAACTCCCAACTCCGCAAGCCTCTCCAGAAGGATACCATGGTCGATGGTATCAAAAGCCGTTGAGAGATCAAGGAGAATCAACAGAGTTACACTCCCTCTGTCTCTCTCCCGACATAGATCATCAAACAGGGCGACCAAGGCCATCTCAGTGCCGAAACCGGGCCTGAAACCTGATTGAAATGGATCTAGATAATCGGTTTCATCCAATAGCGCCTGGAGCTGGTCAGCAACCACTCGTTCCAAGATCTTGCCGAGATATGGAACATTTGCCACTGGTCTGTAGCTGCTGAAATCCTCTGGGTCCAGGGAAGGCTTTTTCAGGAGTGGTCTCACTGCTGCCTCCTTCAGACAGCCAGGGACCACTCCCTCTCGCAAGGAGGCATTTATCACTTCCCTGGCCCAGCCAACTGTTCCCTCCTTGCCAGTTTTTATTAGCCAAGAGGGGCAAGGATCTAGTACCGAAGTGGTTGCACGTACCTGTCCAAGCACCTTGTCCACGTCCTCGAACTGAACCGACTGAAACTCATCCAACAAAACATGATAAGACTGTGCACCAGACACCTCACTAGGGTTAACTGCTATAAAATGAGAGTCTAGGTCCCTACGAATGCGTAAGATCTTATGCTGGAAGTGCTCAGCAAACTCATTGCAGCGGGCCACCGAAGTATCTACAGTGTCCTGAAGGCCTAGATGGAGTAGCCCTCGGACAACTCTAAAAAGCTCCGCTGGGCGGGAGAGAGATGCCTTAATAGTGGCGGCGAAATATTGTTTTATCGCCGCCCTCACTGCTCCTATATACCGCTTGGTGAAAGCACAAACCAGCGTATAGTTGCATTCATCAGGAGTTCGTCTCCATCTCCGCTCAAGCCGCCTCCTATCTTGCTTCATCGCCCTCAACTCTGGAGTATACCAAGGAGCTGAATGAGCTCTGCAAAGGAGAGGGCGCGCAGGAGCGATCGTGTCGACAGCCCGGGCCATCTCCACATTCCACAGATTAACCAGGGCTTCAACAGGAGCGCCGGTCCTATCAGCCGGAAAATCCCCCAGAGCCCTTTGAAAACCTTCAGGATTCATTAGTCTCCGGGGGCGGACCAATTTAATAGGTCCCCCACCCTTGCGGAGGGAAAAGGTCACTGAAAGTCTAAACTTCAGCAAGCAGTGATCTGTCCATGATAAAGGGAGAGATGTAAAACTCCCCACATCCAGATCACTATCCCCATGTCCAGTAACAAAAATAAGGTCGAGTGTATGCCCCGATATATGTGTTGGGCCACTAACATATTGGGACAGCCCTATGGTTGTCATGGAGTCCATGAAGTCCTGAGCCGCCCCAGACAAAGTAGCCTCGGCATGAATGTTGACATCCCCCAGTACTAATAATCTAGGGGATCTCAACAATACCTCCGAGACCACTTCCGTCAACTCAGTTAAGGAAGCCACTGGGCAGCAAGGTGGGCGGTACACCAAAAGGATTCCTAGTCTGTCCTTCTGGCCCAACACAAGGTGCAAACATTCCAGACCAGTAGTTGTATGGACATGGTGCTTGGTGAGTGAGATGGAACTCTTATAGACCACAGCAACCCCACCTCCCCGACCCTCAGATCTACTATGATGCTGAACCAAATACCCCGGTGGGCAGATCTGGGAGAGACTAACTCCTCCCTGTTCGCCCACCCAGGTCTCGGTTATGCATGCCAGATCGGCTGCCTCGTCCATAATCAAATCATGATGGCATAACTGTTGCTGAAACCGATTTATATCCTCAGTGTTATGTGTTTTATTTCATCTGTACTATTTCTAATAGCACATTCATCAATTGATTATGGCCAACAGACCAAAACCAAAACCAGCACATTGAATCTTGGTGTGGTCTTGCAGGTAAGGGTGTTGAACATGGGCCTATATTGCTGCTTTCTTTTTCCCTGCCAGGGCTTCTATATGTTTAAAAATGGCAGGACCGAGCACACCCTTCCCCCCCCCCGGCATGGAGATAAGGTAATAGAAGGAGTTTCACATTTGCATTTCTTCCTGTTGTGCTAATGTTAAAGACAGAAACCCTGTTCCCCCTCCCCAAAAGCAGTAACATTGGTTGGAGAGGGACTGTAGCACAGTGGTTGAGCATCTGCCCTCCATGCAGATGGCCCGAGATTCAATGACTAGCATCTCCAGGTAAGGCTGGGAATGTCTCCTCTCTGAAAACCCACAGAGCAGCTGGCAGTCAATGTAGGCAATGATGAGCTATGTGGACCAGTGGTCTGACTCAGTCAAAGGAAGTTTCCTGCTTTCCTGTACTTGGATCTGAGCAACCTGGAGTGAATCTGTGCAAAGGTATGAACTGCCTGCAATTTTGCTAGAAGTTATGCATTGCACCAGAATGTGGATGGGGAAGTAATTCAGTGTCAATAGATAGCATCCTCATTCAGATACTCATCAAGGAACACACCTGATTGATGTGCAAGATTCCTTGTCTAGCAAGTGATACACACCTAAAAGTAGGTTTTAGATCTCTATCAACTTATTAGAATTCCAGCTTTTGTCTAACAGTGCACTCCTGTGCCTGCCTACTCAGAAATAATTCCCATCGAATTCAGTTAGACTTACAACAAGGTAAGCATTGTTCGTAACACTGACACCTAAAAGTGCGATGGAATAAGGCTGTGAACCAACCACAAGATTTGGTTCAGGTCTTGCTTCCACACTTTGGAAAATGGTTCAGATTGCCTTGGACTCATCTGGCCAGTGCCAGAAACTCTGCCATTTCTGCATCTGTCCCTGGGGGCAGTGTGCAATTTGCCGCCATGAACTTGTTTCATGCTGCTGAGCTAACTAATAGGCTGTGGCCACGCTAACTGCTTCAAAAACAGCCGGAACAGTTTTTCTGGCTACGTTTGGAAGCAACTCTGCCCTCTGCTGGCCACACCTCCCTTCCTCACTGCTGACTTCAGAACTTTCAGGACCACCTACAGTAAAGTATTGGGCCAGTCACTGTCTCTGCCTAAGCCTGCAGCAAAGTGTTTCCATTGGCCACACCTGGAAGGCAAGCAGATTGATCTACCAATCAGTTTCAAAATCTGCCTGGAGCCGAATTTTTTTAGAAAAATGCACTTGAGCTGATCTGACCAGGTTTTAGAGTAAAAAGGTGGAGTTTGACTAGAGTCGTGTGCCCCAATTTTCAGTAAAGTGGGGATGCACTGGAACCAGCACAACAGTAAGTGTGTCATATACATAGTGTGTATTTGTGTATTATTTATTCATTCTTTTTTCTTTCACTTTTCAGTACACCCTTCATCAAATTAATGATCCCAGGGAGGGTTACACTATAAAACACAATAAACCATAACATCATGGAGCACATTATAATTAATTTGTGCTTGTGTTCACACTATACAATACAGTATACTGTATGTCATACACACACACACCTCAAAGAAAGATCCCATAGTCAGACAAAAAGTAAAGTATACTTGTATTCAGACACACAGAGGTCAAAACAGAGAACACTGAAGTTAAATTTAAAAAATCATACCTATACAGCTACAGCCAAAATTGTGTTGGTGTGGGTGGGCCAGGGTTAAAGGGTAGTGGCACTACTTATAAAACTGTTATTACTAACAGCAACAACTAACACTTAAGAGAATTAAACAAACGGAAGTAGGAATAAATGGAAAGTACCAAGAAAACTGGATTTTTGAAAAGGATTATTTTAGGATAGGACTGGATTGAATTTTGGAAGAACTGACATAAAGAACAAACAAAGGAGGGTGGCTTAGGAACGCTGGGTAAGATAAATTCTCATTTACTATGGCAGGGGCTGCTCCCTTTGTAGGCCCAGTACAAGTGACTATTTATTGATGGATAGGAAAATGAAAGTTAGCTCCAACCCATAATAGCTGGAGACCACATTTAACTCTATCATTACCCATTACTACAATAAGCAAAGCATAACCAAAATCTCCAACACCACAACTCTAAAAATACCTGCTCAGAAGAAAGAGAACCAGAGCTTGGAAAAGTTACTTTTTTGAACTACAACTCCATCAGCCCCAGCCAGCATGGCCACTGGATTGGGCTGATGGGAGTTGTAGTTCAAAAAAGTAACTTTTCCAAGCTCTGAAGACAACTTGCAAAGAGCACAGAAGAGACAAAAACAAAGTAGATACATCATTTCAACATTCATTGTACAAAATGTTGTGACTGGAGAGCCCTGATAAAATCATTCCCTGTGATTAGAAATTAGACCTGTCACTTACAAAACTAGACCCTCCAGGTCTCCTTCACCTCCCCTCTCCACATCCTGGCATTTCCCTTTTATGTCAAGCTTGGGAAGAAATGTTGCTGTTACTGCAGACACCTATCTGCAGCAGCATTTGCCACAAAAACATTTCTGAAACTTCCGGAGACCCCAGATTTGGTTTGGAGTGATTTGGAGAGAGCTTGCTTCAGCTCAGAGATCTCTTGAATCTCTGTGAATCATCTTGATTCAGCTGAGGATTCAGAATTCATTCAATCCAATGTACATTGCTACCACTGAAATTATTGACTGGAGCTATAAGAACCTTCATAATTAATTTCACCTGTTTTATCAAAACTCTTTTGGCTTATCTCAACATTTCTTAGATGTCTTGCTCAAAAAGGAATATTCACACTCTTTTCCAGAGCTTGGAAAAGTTACTTTTTTGAACTACAACTCCCATCAGCCCCAGCCAGCATGGCCACTGGATTGGGCTGATGGGAGTTGTAGTTCAAAAAAGTAACTTTTCCAAGCTCTGCTTTTTACATTGTGCCTTAGGTGAAATGATGTGACACATTGGGCCTTTATAGATCCCTCTGCTTCATCGTGGCTTCCTCAGCCTCAGGAGAGAACGCCATGTTTGCTTTGTATTTTGGTTTAGGTGAAGTTATGGTGGCAATTCTAATAAATACTCTTTTATACCAAAAACATGGGATCCCAACATAACAGACATCTCTCTTGGGTCTGTCATTATAGACTCTTGTTATGCCAGGAAATTATGCTATGATGAAAATTTATCAGGGTGATGAATCTCCCTGATAAATAAATATTTAGCCTGGTAATCTAGGAGATTATGGATGAATGAATTGTGGAGTTAACAAATACTGATGTCGTTACCTGTTAATCAGATTTATATATCATGATGAAGTAACAGGTATTTACTTGTCTTTATTATATCTGTTTCTAGAGTAAAGATAACTCTAGATCTAAAGACAGTAACATTTTGAAATAACATAAATCTGAGAGGATATTTTCCCCCTTTGCATCACATTACAAGCTAATGGTGATACTTAACTTTCCTGATAGACAGCTGTAATACATATATCTAGTACAATCACAGGACACTTGCTATATGTCCCTGATACAAACTCTGTTCCTTCAAGAACTTTTAAGACAGGCAGAAACTCAGCAGTCATACTGCTTCCTAGCATGGAGATACAGTGTTGGTGAATTTCTATCTGTCATGAAGCTGTTAGGTACAAAGTTTCTATCATAAAAAAGATCATAACTTCATCATACACAATATAATACTGAAAGAAGACAACAAATTAAGTATTTATATACAATTGCCAACACACCAAGGAAGACTCGTGACACATATATGGTTGAAATGTTATATTTATTAAAATATAACACACAAACAAATCAAATTCCAATTCTCCAATTAATAAATATCAAATCCTTCGGGCAGGTGAGGCTCCACCTATCTATGAGGGTCTAGACCCTCCAAACCAGGAGGCAAGTCAGTCACATTGAACTGCAACTCCCCAGACAAGGATGTGGGAAAACTTCTCCCTCCTTGCAATTGGAATCAGGTATGTGGTTCCAACCTCCGCACCCTGGCCCCACTGTACAGGCGTTCACCATGATGCGCAAGCCGGTCCCACGTGGACACCCCCCAAATCCACACCAGACCTTACGCCTTGATGTCTCACCAGGGGGTGCCCTTTACCAAAATGCCTCATCCACCTCAATTTTAACCCCAATTACCTCACCTGCCTGAATTCAACGCCACAAGAGGGGATCAGCTCAAGCTTGGTCCCCTCAACCCAAAGAAAACAAAGCCCCTAAACCCAACCTATAATCCTCCAATAACAAATCACACCCAGCATCCGTGAGATGAACACCATCATCCCGAAACAGATGAAGAGCGTGAAAACGGATCCTGTCATGTGGGATATAGGTCCCACCCAATGACAAGACCAAATTCCTAACCTTCTTATTCACCCATTTCCTGGCCCTATCGATCCTGTTAGGATGCACAGCACCCCTCCATACCCGTCTCACCAGCATGTCAGACCACACTAAAACAAGGTCCGGATATGACTGGATGAGTGGATTAAAATCCCGTGTGATCTTGAGCAGCAAATCCATACCTGGCTGCTGCACCAAGTCATTCTCCCCCAAGTGAACCACCAACACATGTGGCCGGCTAGGCGAAGCCACAAGCCGACCCACCACAGGCATGAGCGCATCCCACAACATGCCTCTCTGAGCCTCCCAGCTAACCATAGCGCTGACGGAAAGCTGCAGCTGTGTCCCGGCAACAGTAGAGAAGGCTCTCCAATGGACCCAAAACAAAATCGAATGGCCACACAGGACGACCCTCGCAGGCACCGGAAGGCTCCTCATACCTAAGAAGAAAGAACAACACAGTTCAATCAATATCTGATGTAGGACTTGAAAGCGGAAGAACGCCACCTTCCAATCGCCTGGATATCCTCCATGCTCATGCCCACGAGGGCGGCGGCCGTAGCCGCCCCAATCCGAAATGAGTGCAGCCCATAGACTCCAGCATCACGACCACAGGCCAACAAGGCCTGCCGAACAACGGCCCAAAATTGAAATTGAGTCAGGGCAGAACCATCCACATGTACAAAGAGATAACGCTGGCCCGCTGGCCTCAACGACATAAATAATCGCACTGCAGCCACAGGGCATAATTCAGGAACCTGGCAAACTTTCAATGAAATAATACTGCCACGGCCCTTTTGATCAGTCTTAGAGACTCGAAGGGAAAGCCTAACTATATCTGCACCTAGCGTGCAATCGCCAAAGCAAAAGGCTCGATAGGACACATCGCGCTTTGAGGAAGCCAGCACTTCGCTAGGGCGAAAAGCACCATAGAACATCGTCAGTGTTACTGCGGCGAACAGGTGCGACTCATACTGAGATGAGCACAGAGACCTAAATAAAGGCAGGATCAGAAGGAGAACATCGGGCGTGATTGGTTTCCTTCAGTCAGTGGGCCTGTGAGAGGAATGCGACCAACCCTGAAGGACCTTTCTGACCCTAAAATCTACAGAATGATCCTGCAATCCTCTTGCCTTGGAAATAAAGGCCAGCGCAGAGAGGTGTCCGGCGATGGTGGAAATAGAATTATGTAGCCCTTTTAAATATAACATAAACTGCAGCAAATGCGATACAGGAATAGGCCACTCAACAGGTAAAGCACCATTGGCACGAAAAGCCTGGAATGTCACAAGAGCCCGCTGATACGCTCTCCTAGTGCTTGGAGCTAGCGCAGCAGCTATGGCGGCCCCAACTTCTAACTCCCAAGGCTCCACAGGAAGAAAGGGACCGGGACCGAATCCTGAGCCGCTCCTGGTGCCAATTCCCGAAAGCGTGCCATCTGTAAGCGTGAGAGAGCGTCAGCAACACAATTCTGTAGTCCTGGAACATGTCGCACTACAAATAACATTGTAACACAAAGGCCCTCACGAGGCGCATCACCTGAGGTGATTTGGAAGTCTGGGTATTGACCACACACACTGTTGACTGATTATTGCACCAGAAACGTACTGTGCGATTTTGGAATGCTAGAGGCCAAATGTAAACCGCAACCACAATGGGGAAGAATTCCAAAAAGGTCAAGTTTGAAATAATCCCAGAAGCTAACCAATCAGCCGGCCATCGCTCAGCACACCAATGAGACCTGAAAATTACCCCAAAACCAATGCCACCTGCAGCATCGGAATGTACTTGTAGCTCAGCTTCCAATAATAAGTCCTCACGCCAGAAGGAGAGGCCATTATAATCATTCAAGAAGGTAAGCCACATTGTTAAATCCTCCCTCATCCCCAAGGTGACCCTAACAAAATGGAAGCGAGCACGGACTCCTTTCATAGCGTCACAAAGACGACGAAGGGATGCCCTACCTGGCGAAATAACTTTAGAAGCAAATACTAAGTGACCCAGAAGCTCTTGTAACTGAGCAAGTGTGACCTTTTTAAGAACCAAAACTGAACGCAGTCTCTGTCTCAGTGTTAACAACTTATCCTGAGGCAGACAAGAAGACTGGGACTGCGTATCCAAAATAATTCCCAGATATGAAAGGGAAGTGGCAGGGCCCTCCGACTTCTCGGGAGCTAACGGGACACCCAATTCCCTAGTTAACTCCTCAAAAGTTCGCATCAAATGCAAACAATGAGAAGAGCCCACAGGGCCAGTGAACAAAAAATCATCCAGATAATGAGCGGACAAGGAGGAACCTGCCTTTGTCCTCAATGCCCACTCCAGAAAAGTGCTAAAGGTCTCAAATGCCACGCAGGACACGGAGCATCCCATAGGCATTGCCCTATCTACATAGTATTGGCCTTGAAATTGAAAGCCTAATAAGTCCACATCGTCAGGATGAACTGGGAGCAACCGAAATGCAGACTTAATGTCACACTTTGCCAACAAAGCGCCCTTTCCAGCCCTCCTTACTACCTTAACTGCCTCATCAAAGGAAGTATAACGAACAGACATATATAATGATGAAATTCCATCATTAACAGAGGCACCTCTAGGGAAAGACAAATTATGAATAAGGCGATATTCGCCTGGCTGTTTCTTGGGAACAATACCAATAGGAGAAATCCTCAAATTAGATAAGGGAGGATAATGAAAAGGGCCAGAAATCCTATCAGCTGCTATTTCTTTATTTATTTTTTCAAGGACCACAGAAGCCAAAGCCAGAACCGACGGCTGGTTGGCAGTGGAAGTGGGTACCCTCGGGCCTTCAAAAGGAATATGAAAACCTTCCGAAAAACCATACAACAGGCATCTAGCTGCAACTCTGTTGGGATAACTACTCAATAATCTGGCTAGGGGAAGCAACCTAATAGGGCTACTGGCCTTGCGACGTACTGCCACTGTGGCCTGATCCACGTTTAGGTTGTTGTTGTTCCCCTGATCCACGTCGAGCCGGACGGGCTTGCTGACAAGTGGAACTGGGGTGATTGCCACCGCAGATGCCACATACGTGTCGAAACCGACACTGGCACCTGTGACAACGTCCAGAACTGTTGAAAGACCAACAGACTTGTGGGGGTTGAACCAGCTGCCAGCCCCGAGTGGAACCGGAGGCTGAAGTCTGCGAACTCACCAAAAGATGCCCACTATCGGCTCTATCTCCCAATGAAGGTCTGGCTGAAGTCATAGAACGCAGCCAAAGACCAGGATGTTCTATGTCCCAGCAGAGCGTGGGATCCAAAGCCGCCCTCTGCCTAAAATTTTCATCGTACTGCAACCAAGCGGTCCTAGAAAATTCTCTAAAGGCTCTATGAATGATGTCCTGATATTTAATCAGATACATGGCCCTGGACGGATAAGCCTGAGTCATCACACCCATATATACGGTGAACGCATTGAGCCAATTAGGCCATATGCGATCCACCTTCTTTTTTATCGCTACTTCTCGCTCAGTCGCATCTAAGCCTTCCTTGTGTTTCGTCTCAGATTCGCGAAAAAGGAGTGTGAATATATCAATGTATTCACCCCGCCAAATCTTTTCTTTAGTTGAAGGCAGCAGATGATCGCCCAATGGCAGGGAGGCATCACCCTGCGGCTAAACGCCAGAGGGAAGAGGCAGCGGAGTAGCCGAGGTACTAGCGGAAGCCAATGATGGCTGCCAGGGGGTTACCGTCACCGTGGGCCAAGGGAGCACAGGCTGCTGCGGGACTAAGACGCCTCCCATATAGACTAGGGACTGTTGCACACCCCCAGGCGCCATAATGGCTGCAGGAGATTGTTGCATCTGCTGAACATGTGTACCATCTGAATGTAAAGGTACACCCAACTCATCCGCATAAACAGCTGGCGACGCCACCACAGCCGGTGAGGCAACCGCAGAAGTAACTGGAAGAGAAACTCGTGTGTCAAGTTGAATCTGCTGAAGCTGATCCTGAGGAATACCAGCACCAGCACAGACCGGAGTACCAGAAGAGGTGAGTGCGGAAGGAACCAATGATGGGCCAGCTGGGACTGAAGGGACGGTGGAGGCGTCTCTGGGCGCTGCCGCCTCAAGGGTACCAATTCTGGCAACCAAATCAGAAAGGAGACCAGCTTTAGTCGCTTTTGCTGCCAAGCGGGCCGACTTCTTACCTGAAGGGACGGTGCTAGGCCCAGCCCCTGGCTCAGAAGGGCGCCTTGTCTCCCTCTCCAGGGCCTCCACCCTTGCCACCAGAGCACGAATTGTCCCCATGTCGTCTTCATCATCCGAGGAAAGACACTCTTGCTGTGCAGGGGGGCGCTTAGCTGCCGGCTTCACCACACGAACCCCTCTCTTTTGCTGAACCTTCTTTGGAGGCATGATGAATTCCAGTAAACTTGTCAATAATAACAACAATAACAACAACGATTATAGCAATATATGCTGCAACAAATTACGCAATGCAAATAGCCAAAAGGAAGTGACCATAAAACCAAACGTGAACAAGTAATTGAACAAAAACCAAGAGCCAAAGAAATGAAAAACACAATATATTTCCCGGTGAGGGGAGGATAAAGAATGAAGCACCGATCAATTCACAATACTAACAATAATTTATCTTTTTATTCAAAAAAAATCCCTAACATATATATTAAAACAACTTACTAATTAATTAATTATCAATATAACGCAATAGTAATTAATATTTTTTTTAAAAAAAGAAATTTTTATTTATTTATTTAATTAATTATTTATGTATTTATTAGATATAATTAATTCAAGAATCAATTAATTAAGCTCTACTAGATTGCTATATAAGTAAGGGTGGAGGGGAACGCTGCAAATACAAATTATAATCGAAACTTGGGATAACACGAAAAAAGCGGGAAAATTCAAACGAACACAAACGGCTGGAGATAAGCAAGGAAAAGCTTCCCGCACCGCCTTACAGCTGATCCGGCCTCACAGCTGATCAGCGGGAGAATAGAACTGAGGAAAGGGGAGGGATGGGAGGGTTTTTAATTGAACTAGCCTATTCACCTAATGCAATTAAGCAAAACTCACAAAGGCAAGCGAATTAGGTAACAGGAGGCAGACGCAGTGCGGCGACTTAAACGGCCGCCCACGATGCAGGCAGGCCTCCCGCGGGCGTCGCCCCACCGAAACCGCGCAAATAAAGACTACCCAATCAAGCGCGCCGGCACCCAATGCAGGAATGAGCAAGACAAGGGGCCACCCGGCACACGCCGAACCGCAACGCGGTAAATTAACGACGGATTTTATTTTATTATTATTATTTTAACAGGCAATAATAGAGCCGCGAATTAAGCACAATAACAGAGAATAGAGCTAGGAAAATAGAGAAACGCTACGTTAACTTCAATCCCCAGCTAATGCTTGGGGAAAAAACTAGTATTGCGGGGGGTGGAAGGGGTTGTAAGGGAATGGGGGTTGAAGGGAAAAGGGTGGAATCCCCCCCACCTGAATACCACTAACACAATTTAAAGAAACAACAAATTAGAAGCAATAAAACTCGTCACCCAGTACAATCACCAACGGAACGGGGGAAGCAGTGAGATCGAAACCAGTCACAGAGCCTTTCCAACGTGCCGCAAGGCAAAAAAGGCGCGTGCCTACGGAGGAGCAGTCTATATATAGCTGCTCAAACCCTTGCCCAATTGGTCAAGATGAACCACCTGACCTATTACAAACCTTTCTCGAACTTTCCCGAGCCTTCCCTCTAATAGGGTGTGGCAAACTCGTCCCTTACCAAATAGGCAGGAACGTTATTCTTAAGGGAATTATAATGATGATGTCATCCAAACTGGGTTTGAGTTTGTGCAAGGAATTAATCCTATAGTCATTTTTACAAAAAAAAATCATGAAGAAGATAACAATCAAATCTCAGGCCTCTTTGGGTTTATCCATCTCATCTCATTGTTTGCATCTGTTGTTAATATTTTGGTGAGTGACTCATAGTTCTTTTAATTCTTTTAAAAATGGCTGATTGAGGAACTATTCTCTTTTTCATTTCTCTTTGTTATATCTGTATCTCTGACCTCAGCAATAACAGTACCTTGAACACATGATAATATATGCTCATGAACACACGAGGAACATACATTATGCACGTGTCTACATGAACTATATTTATAAATAAAACTGTCCAATATCTGCCTCTAACTGATGATGAAGCAATAAAAGGCAACATTAATAATCATTTTGGAAAAGAGCCAAAATACCATTTACTTGACATCGTCTTGTTGAGTTGAGTTTGGCAAGATTATATAGAAGTGATTGGAGATGTTTCTTCTTCAGTTGCCTTTAAAGCCTGCATGATTTGTAGGGAGTATAAATACTATAAATGACTGGACAATCAATTCATTTCCTACATCTCTAAGTGTAGGGTACACAACCTGGTGACCTTAGCCCTGTAGTCAGCATTCCATGTTAAGTAGGGCAGCCACATTTCTAGGTGGGGCATTTGCGGGGAATGCATAGTGTCAGCCAATCCCACCTCACTGGTGGAGATGATATGAGGACCAGACCAGGAGAAGGGAAAGGCAGTGGCCTCCCTCACTATTCATCCATGCAGAGAGTATGTTAACTTACATAATTTACATAATTTACATAATTGGCTATGTAAAGGTCAAGTTAACAGAAAATTTAGTATGAACACCAGGAATTAAATGACTGGTATATTTTTCATACATAAGAAAAAAGGATCTTAAAGATACAGTGAACAAGGGGATACCAAAAGGTGTTAACTTCTCCTTGAGGGTTCCTACTTTTCATCTTGGCTACTAGCCATGATGGCTGTGCTCTGCCACCCTAGTCAGAGGCAGCATGCTTCTGAAAACCAGTTGCCGGAAGCCTCAGGAGGGGAGAGTGTTCTTGCACTCAGGTCCTGCTTGCAGGCTTCCCCCAGGCACCTGGTTGGCCACTGTGAGAACAGGATGCTGGACTAGATGGGCCACTGGCCTGATCCAGCAGGCTCTTCTTATGTTCTTATCTTGTTCTTGATCTGTCAATTTTTCTTCCTGTTGGACAATCAAGACAAATGTTTTAACTGGTTGCTATATAAGACTAAGTAAATGATTGGAAACGAATTCTAGAAAGCCATTTGATTTTTTTTGAAAAAACTGGTTGCTGGGTTGGTTTTTCTGTCCAGAAACCCTGAAAAGGCCTCATGTTTAGCTATGCATATTGGAAAAATCAGAAATTATGCCTGGATTATAGCCTAGATGGCCAGCCAGCCAGCTAATTGTACTGTCCACAGAAGCATTTCTCTTTCTCTAGGGCCGTTTCACCCTTTCCGATCAAGTGGTCAAGAAAAAAAAGCCACTATAATTGTGGGTATAGTCAGTACTTTAAAAGAGTAAAGGGAAATGTAGGGTAGATATCTTTTCAGATCCCTTTAAGTTATCTCTTTATTTCACCCTTTAGCAATTAGCACCCAGTTCTTCTTTACTCATCATAATAATTGCAGAGTAAACAAACTCTTACTTCTTATTGCAGACAAACAAATATGCTTCTTTATAGCTAGCTGGGTAGAGATCACAACTGAAATTGAAATGCTGAGCAAGGGAAAATCCAAAGGGCAGAGTCTAACTCTAGCTCATAATACAAACTTCTAATATTTAACTCTTCAAGAGTCATGCTATTATAATAGATGCTGTTTTTTGCAGGTTCACTTAAGTAATCATAGGGTGATTGTGATAATGAAAAATCCACCTTCAGTCAGGGAAAGTCTTGAGTGAGCAGACTTTTGGGGACTCTTCCAGATGAGGCTTTTGTTGTGCACTTGCCCTGCCTTACTCACTGAATTTTTCAGAGGGTCCTGTTCTTGAATTGCACCTGTTTTTCAAGCAAGCTGTCATGATTTAAATGGAGGTTGTCATTGCCTGTCATATCACAAATCAAAAATACATTTTTTCAAAAAATAATTCCTGTGGAGGGGTGAAGCCCAGCTTGGGTGTGTGTGTGTGTCGGGCATCCATTTTTCCCAACCTGGCTATAGACCTGAGTGCCCTTCAGATGTTTTGTACTACAACTCACATCAGTGATGGGAGCTATAGTCCAAAACATCTAGAGGGTACCAGGTTGATGAAGGCTGATCTAAAACTTTAATTCAGTGGCTTAGAAAGGAGTTGCACTATTATAGCTCCCATGCTCTCTGCATAAGATAGGAAGGAGGGTATAATTGCCCCTCAGAAATTAAATATGAGATGGCTTAAGTGGAACTCTGGTTATTCACAGTAAAGGAAGGAGGGATGTGACTTCTGTTGAGAATATAAATGAAATAAGACTGTCTATAGGAAACCATTGTGTGTTTGCATCAGGTAAGACATTCAAAAAATGTTTAAGTCTGTTTTGCTCCATAATCCTGCAGAAAAGGTTGTATTTCCTTTTTTCAGTGCCTATAATCTTTTTAGAACCTCTGCTTTATTGAGCCCATAAACATCACAGTGGAGCAGCAAATCATGGTTGTTTGCAGAAACTCCATCAAGGAAGATATAGAGGAAATGATGCTGAAAAATTGGTGTTCATGACATTAGACACTTGACTAACTTCATGATAGTTTTCCTGATATCCTAAATATTTGATCTTAGTGTCACCCCCTCACAAATACATTGGATGGTTGGTTCCCCAATGCGTTGTGACTAGGGATGGAAAGATCTGTCTCTGTCAGTTCTCTCAGTTTCTCATTTTTCCAATGTTAAATTCAGTTCTCTACATTTCTACAGCGATCTGCGAATTTATTTTTAAAAAGTCCTCATGAAAATTCTCCACTATTTTAGTGTGAATTTCTCCAAAGAAACACATTTTTGTAGGCAGTTTTGACAAAGGTACACATTTTTGCAAGCCATTTCACATCATTTCATGCCTTTTTGCATGTTAGTTTCACTCATGAATTCATTTTTATGCACACTTCCCCTAATACATGCATTTTTGTAAATGTTGTTTAGTTGATGAACTGCATCCCAAAATTCTAATAAATGCGAATTTCGAAGGATGGCTATGTTTTGGTTCTCATATTGTTTAGACATTGTGGATTTGATAGATTCTGCTTGAAATGCGAACTGAATCGAAATTTTCACCCATCTCTAGCTGTGGCATGCTACTAAAGCATCAGTTCAAGTGTTCAGTCACTAGGAATGTGCACTGTCAACATATTCAGTTCAGACCCTGATTTGGCACGTTGGAAGATGGCCTAGTTCAGCTTGGGTTCCTTCAAAGACCACCCACTTTACCTCTAGTCCAAATCAGTTTTTCTATTTGAAAAAAACAAAAGCTTCATGCCTCCTCTTAGGCTATTATGAGAATATTGACAAATGGTTATAACATTTTTTTGACAGAATTAAATGAAATTTGCAGGCATAGTTCTGAGTGGATAAGCCCACTCAACCCATCCCTGGTTGACTTTACAAGAACAGAGAAGAACACGGTTGATATAGTATTTCAACATTTTTTAAAATTTGCAAATAATTTGTATTATTATTATTTCAATTCATCCAGAAACACAAATATAATACATTAAAAGCAAACAAAACATCATAAAATCAAAACATCCAAACTGTCAATCTCATTCAAAGCACTGAGAATCCGTATTATTTCAGCATTTGTCCTTCAAAGCACTATGATTGCTCAGGTAAAACAATTCCCTCTGAGAAGAGAATAAACCTGTCAGTCATAAAACTGTCCCTCACCTTTCTGCCCAACTTTGTGTTTTCCTTATATGGCAAACATGGAAAGAAATGTTGCAATTTTTGCAGATGCACTGTCTGTACCTCCATTTGACTCTGGATCTCTGAGTTGCTCACAAAGCTTCAATAGGACACACATTCAGTTTGGAACAGTTTGGAGGTAAGTCACTTCATGTCATGCATCTTCTGAATTTCTCATTTTAGCTTTCTCTCTGGATCATTATTTTAATGGTCACTAAAAATGGTCACCTTTAAGACAGGTGTGGGGAAACCATAGCCATACAGATATTTCTAGACTACAACTATCATCCCTGATTATTGGCCATTCTGGCTCAGACTGATGGGAGTTGGAGACCAACAACACATAGAGGGTCACAGGTTCCTCATCACAAAAATGAAAAGGCCACAACCACAATGAATCAATCAGTATACTGAGTCAGTCAACAGACTTCATAATAATTCACTAATAGGCAAAACTATATATCCTGTGGTTTAAGAACATACCTGTAGCCAACAGATATTTCTATCAAACTTGCTGGCTATAGTACACAGGCTGTATAACCAATAGTCAACAGACCTCCCAGTGAGTTTCCTCCCAAATAAATAATTTTGACCTCCTCCCCTAAATCTACAAAATGCCCCCTGATTCATTGCCTCAAGCGAGGGGGGCATTTTCTTTTTAGACCTAGTTTTTTGCTCCCCTCCCAATCCAGATGAAAAACCTCTCTTCTTCTCATGTGTGTTTGTTGAGGAGAGTGATGGTTGGATTGCCAAACATCTATCATGTAGAGATGCATGTATCTCAGTTTTCCAATTTTTTTTATGAATAGTGCTTTATTGAGATTTCTAGTAGATGTAACAACAAACAAGTAAAAACAACAATCAAGTACAATAACCATGTCACTCTATGTAAAAGAGAAAAAGAGTACATTCAGCAACAGAAGCTTTATATATAAAATGGAAAGAATACCAGAAAGCAGAATAATAGAATTAAAAAGCAGGGTACACATCCCACCAAAAGGAAGTTAATGATGAGAGTGGTCTCGCTTCTGCACCATCTTCGATAGCATAACATAAAAAGTGATCCCATATTGGAGTAAATTTATCGGAGGATGTCTCCTCCCAAGCTTTTTTTTCCACTCTTTTTTTTCATCTAGTGCAAATTGCCAAAGTTTGGTAAACCAATTTTTTATTGATAAATGTTCTGCTCCCATCCAATTTTTGGCTATTTCAAGCCTTGCTGCAAGTAGGAATCTGGATAGGAGACACATCTGAGTTTTAGGAACAATGGAACTCCCTTTAAGGAAAAGAACTGCCAAGGGCAGATCTGGGATAATTGTAGCTTTAAGAACTTTACTAGCAATTTGAAAAACATCAGAATTGTCTCACTTTATTACAGTCCCACCATAAATGTAGGAAAGAGCCAAGAATCGGGCATCTCCTCCAGCACAGAGGGGAGAAGGAGGAGTTTATATAGTTCAGTTTGACCAGAGTGAGGTGCCAGCGATGTATAATTTTCAAAGCATTTTCTTTGATGAGGGCTGAGGTGGCTCTTGACTGTGGGCCTGCCCATATATCACTCCATTCCTCTTCTGTGATTTCCCTCCCCAGATCTTTAGCCTGAGCTTTACATGCCAAATTTTCTTTTCCATATTTAAACTTGAATAGGAGGCTATAAATTATAGAGATAACGTCTTTTTGGATAGAAGTTTCCTGTTTACACAGGGCTTCATAGGATGTCAAAGAATGTGGCAAACCTTTTGCTTTGTAAATTGTGTTTATAAAGTAAGATACTTGTAAGATTCTATACCAGTTGACTCTTAACCAAGAGTGACATTTTTTCTAGTTGAGAAATTTGTAAAGGATGTCCTCGATCAAACACATCTTGCATAGTTACCAATCCTCTCTGCTCCCAACCTTCAAATTGCCTATGTTTGCCAATATGATGGAATTTGGGGTGATCTAGGAATGGAAGAAGAGGGGACAGCTAAGGCGCTAGTTTGCGGACCCATAGAGTCCAGATTTTCAAGGTGGCAGTCAAGAAAGGGTGTGTGATTGAGGAAAGAGCACATTTAGAAAGCGGTAACAAAGGGAGTGATCGTGCTGATGGGCATTTCACTTCCAAAGTAATTTGCTTTGAAATCTAAGGTATACTTAGATAAAAACAAATCATTTGAGCTAGTTGTTTAATCTGCAATGCTTCATAATATAGTTGCAGATTGGCATGCCAAAACTTCCCTTATTACTTGAGCAATACAGAACTGCTTTACTTAAGCGTGAATGTTTACCACAGGTACACTAAAAGTTAAGCTTTTATTGCCGTTTCTCTAGGTGTCTCAGGGAGATAAATGGGGAGACTTTGGAAGAGGAAGAGGAATTTGGACAGAAAGGCCATTTTCACTGCAGCCACTCTGCCAAGCCAAGAAAGGGAAAGGTTTTTCCAAGAATAAAGCTCAGTTTTAATAGCTCGTATTAATGGATCAAAGTTACACTTTTTAAATTGTTTTAAGTCTTTGGTAATAGTTACCCCTATATATTTAAAGCCACCAAACACCAGCAGCAGACCAAATACATCACTCAAGTGAGTGTGTGCTCATAAGGGGAAATGGATGCCAGCAAGTTCTAACTTTCTGTAGTTCATTTCCAACCCTGCCACTTCTTTAAATTTAGCTAAATGGGTTTGCAGCTGTGGGAGCACGTCATGAGGTTCTCGTAAAAATAGGAGTATGTCATCTGCAAAGAGGTTGATAAGGTGCTCTTGGCCATTAATAACCAAACCTTTAATATTAGTGTCTGCTCTAAGCTTATCAGCCAGTACTTCTATTGCAATTGCAAATAATATAGAAGATAAAAGGCATCCCTGTTTGGTGCCTCTTGTTAAATTAATAAAAGGGGAATCAAATCCATTGATATGAATTGTCACTTAGGAACCAGAATAAAACTGATGAATGACATTAAGGAAGTAAGGACCAAAATTTAATTTAGTTAATAAGCTGAGTAGGAAAGGCCACTCAAAACGGTCGAAGGCTTTGAAAGCATCTAGGGAAAGTAGTGCAAGAGGAGTGCCTGTTCGTGAACTGTAATGGACAATATTAAGAACCCGTCTTACAGCATCTGAAAGTTGCTGTTTAGGAATAAAACCTGTCTGATCGGTGTTAATGCATCTAGAGATAAAGACATTTAGTCTCTGAGCCATTATCAAAGTAAGTAGCTTAGCATCTTGATTCAGGAGAGCTTTGGGCGATAGGACCCCAGAGAACATGAATCTTTATGAGGTTTAGGGATGACAACTATTCTAGCTTGTTTCCAAATCTCTGGGATCCTATCTTCCTTCATAATTTCATTCATCAGTGCTTGTAGATGAGGAAGGAGAATTTCACTAAATGTCTTATAAAAGTCTTCACCAAAGCCATCAAGACCTGCAGTCTTTTCATTTGTCAGATGTTTTATAGCGACTTCTATTTCTTCAGAAAGAATAAGACTATTTAAGTATTCTCTATACTTCAGGTTCAACAGGGGAATTTGAAGGTCTGTTAAAATGTGTCAATAGAAAAATCTTCCAGTGAGTCTGTATCATGCAGATTAGTGTAAAAATCAGCAAATGCAGAACTAATATCAATTGTGGTACAACATTTTTTGCCTTCATGAGAAAGCACACTAGAAAGAACATTTCTCAGTCTCTGTGCACTGCATTGGCTAAGAGCTTAGAGTTCTTGTTTCTGAATTCAAAGTATCACTGTTTTGTATAAATGACAGACTTATTAATAGTCATAAGCCTGCAGCTCTGTATGTTTTGCTGTTAGCTTGCAGTATATCTTAGAGCCACCCTTGTTTTTATGGGCTTTTTCCAGGGCAGAAATTTCCTCAATTAGAGCTGTTCTAGCAGCTTCCTGCTGTTTTTTAAGCATGCAACCTTTTTTAATACACAAGCCTCTCATTACTGATTTCATAGCATCCCATCCTATTGCCTGGGTGAGATCAGGGGAGATGTTGAGCTTAAAATATTCAGACAGTGACTTCTTAAGTTTGCTAACCAAATCTCTTTGGTGTAGGAGGGATGTATTGAGTCTTCAGGCAGCAGTGAGGGAACCATTTTGCCTCAAATCTACCACCAATGAGAGAAGGGCATGATCAGAGATTAGAATTGGACCAATATCCACATCAGCAGGGAGCAGCGTTTTGGAGATCAGGAACATATCTATGTGTGAATAAACCTTATGCCTTTTTGAGTAAAAAGAGTACAGGCATGCCCTGCTTCACATTGCCTCGCTATAACGTACATGCTCCATTCATCCTCATACCCCGCTTAATGTTCGTGCGCTTCGCAATAACGTATACTTTATTGGCATGACGCTGCTGCCATCTAGTGGTGATTGCGTGCACTACAAGTGAAGACAATTGCTTCACTTAATGTTTATTTTTGCTTCAAGTATACTCTCTGGTCCCATTGCGAACGTTAAAGCAGGGTATGCCTGTAATTGTGTTCTGTTGGGTTATGCTCTTGCCAAATGTCTATTAAAGCTAATTTATCTATTACATGGGAGAAATCTGAGTTAGGACAGGGAGCGGGACAATTTGCTCCACTCCTATCTTTACCGTAGTGCAGAACATCATTAAAATTTCCTCCAACAATAATATCACCTTCAGCAAATGCTTCAAGACAAGTTAAAATGCCAAGCAGGAAGAAGAGTTGTTGAGTGTTCGGGCAGTAGATAGATGCCAGAGTTATTTTTGAGTCTCCTATAGAACCGTGAAAAAATAAGTAGCATCCTTTGGGATCCAAAAGCGATTCTGCCATGTAGAAAGGACATCTAGAAGCTATAATAATGGCAACTCCCCTGGATTTGGATGATCCTCAGACTGTGTAATGATCGCCCATCCATCGACCTTTATGTTTATTAGAGGATACATTTTTTATGAATTTCTTGCAAAAAGGCGATATCCGGATCTGCCTTCTGTAATATAGTTCTGATTCTAGCACCCTTCACAGGAGTCCCCAATCCATTCACATTAAGGGAAAACAGTTTTAGTCCAGACGTTTCCTAAATTTGTTATAGCTGGAGATTAGATTGGTGAGAATGGAAGAATAATGTGACTTTGAGAGGGCATGGAGTGACAAAAAATGTGTAAGAACACAAGAAGATCTAAACAATTAGAACAACTGGTCAGCCCATATTGTGGGGGAGACTTTGCAGCCTCACAATCTGGAAACACATCCCAGGATTGCCCATGGGTTGACTCTGCCAACATTGGGATAATGGCACAGAAAAAGCCCTAAGTTACGCAGCAACATTCTTCATACAAAGAATGAGGAAACATAAAAAAAGTAAGGAGGTTGTCTGATAGAAGATTTAGTTGGGTCCGGAAGAGGAGCCAGCAGTTTGATCTGTAGAAGGCCTAGGAGGTGTAGATTTAGAAGCCGCTAAGTCTTCTTTCAGCTAGACTGTTTGTCTGAAGGTGAAAGTGTATTTCTGTCGTGTCGGGATTCAGGTGGTAGCTTCGGGAGCTCAAGTCCAAGATCATGTAATAAAACTGATGCTTGACCTATCATTGAAACTGTATAAAAATGGTCTCCTCGATGAACCATAAGCTTGAAAGGGTAACCGTAGCGGTAGGGGATGTTAACTTTTTGCAGAATCTCAGTGAATGGCCTGAAACCCTTGCAGCACAGCAGAATATCATTGCCACCATTTTGAAAAATCTGTAATTCAGCATTTTCACAGGAGATGTGTTTAAGCTTTCGCAGTGCCGCATAGACTAATTCTCGCTTGCGGAATCGTTTGAAGTGAATAACAATATCCCTAGGGGGACCACTATCCTGTGATTTACAGCACAGACCATGGTGAGCCCTTTCAATATCAGCTTCTGCTACAGGTTCTGTGAGGCGCAGTAAGTAATTCAACAATAAACTAAATCATATCCCCTTTTTCAGTCCCTTCCGGGACCCCACGTATAGGGCTGGCTCCAGGAATGCTGGGGCCCTTGGGCATCAGCTTGCCCTGGGCCCCGGTGTGTGTGTGTGTGTGTGCGTGTGGCCCCCCATGCCCCCACCTACCTGTCTGCTGTCTTTTACCATTGCCCTTAACAAAGATGGCGGCTGCGGTTTCCCTAAGGGGATGACGCCTCTGCCACCATCTTTGTTGATGGCATGTGTGCATGCTACATGCGCGCATCTCTCCCATCAACTAAGATGGCTGCAGGGGCTTCAGTACCTTAGGGAAACTTCAGCCGCCATCTTCGTTAAGGGCAATGGTAAAAGACAGCAGACAGGTAGGTGGGGAGGTGTGGATCACGGAAGGGGAGCGGAGGGGCAGCTGAGGGGCCCCCTGTAGCTCCAGGGGCCATCTGGCCAGTGCCCCACCTGGCTGCCCTTTAGAACTGGCCCTGCCCACGTATGCCTGGATTCTGCCTGCGATTATGATCCTGCTGATCTTCCAGTTTAATTTGGAGATCTAGCACTTGATCAGTTAACTTGTCTGTTCTGATATTTTGTCTTAAAGCTAGCTCGAAAGCTTCATCAGTAGTTGTAGCGATTTCTGCAACTTGAGTGGTCATCCTTAAATGACTGTTCAAGGGATTTGACAGCAGCTTGCCAACTCTCCATAAGGTTAATTTGCATTTGTTGCATTTGTGCAACTAAATCTGCCAGAGAGAGTTCAGCAGTAGCTTTTGACAGTTTTCCGCCTTCACTTTATTATTTGTCATTTTGAGTGGGTCAGTTTCACCCCCCCACTGACCTGTCAAAAGTTGCAATATAGCAGAACAGGGATGTTAAAAACTAGGAGAACTAAAATTAGAGCAGTTGTCATCTCTAAGTCCCCCAAGCGATGCTACTCACAGGCCATGAAAAGTATAGATTATCATCCATTTGCTGGAAAAAAGAAATGAGGAATATCACCAAGATCCAGGGTTAAGCAGCTTATCTTGGCAGTGGGCTAGGCACCCCTCTCCCATTTTTCTAATCTTAAATTCAGGTCTACAGATTTTCACAGAAATTTGAGGTTTTTTTTTTTTAAAAAAAGAAATGCTCATGAAAATTCATCATCATTTCAGTGTGAATTAGTGCATAAATTTTGTATGCAGTTTTGACTAGTGCTTTTTTGGTGTGACAGTACTAGGTAACTCTTTTTTTGTTTTTGACCCACAGCACTTTTACCAAGCTATGAGTGACATCAACTCATTTTTTTACTCAAAAAAGCACCATATAAGCAATTTCCCCTAATATTTTGTGTGTTACTTTCACTGATATATGTATTTTTGTGCACATCGCTTGGGTGTAAAACTGCACTGCAAAATACAGAGAAGTGTGAATTTTGAGGGAGAGCTGTGTTTTGATTTGCATATTGCATAGTTTGACTTGGTAGGGCTGCAATTTTTAACCTTGCTGGTTTCATCACAATAGGACTTGTACAGAGCTTATTTTGGAAAGTGTGCCATTACAGAGCTGCAGATTCCCACTGTCTCCTCACTAATATACATATATATACATTCTTTGCACATCATTGGAGCTTCTATGTAAAAGGGCCAAGTATGATTTTCAGACTTGATTGACTACATACCTCTTATTTAGAAATTAAGCCATACCACATGACATACGTTTTTGAATTCATGTATTGATTACACCTGCACATCCATTGCCAATACAATACTCACAAATTTTGAAAAAAGGTGAGGGGCACTTTCAGTTGCATGCAATTTTACTCCTCCCAAAAATCAGTTTAAATTTTCATTATCCAAAACACTTTCCCCTCTAAATTAAAATAACTAAGTATTCCAACCAATAGACAAAAAAATCGTTTCATTTGAGCCAAGGCACAGCACAGCAGAATATATTTGCAATGCATTGCTCAGTCCTGAAAGTGTAAAGTAATAATCTCTGTTCATGTGCAGAGTACATCATATCAGACTAATCATAATCAGCCACTGTCATGACCGAGATTAGGAAGAATATCATCCAGGTTTGGGGAAGGATGTGGAATCATATCCAGACCAGCATAAAGCCCAAACATTTTGTTTTAGAAATCACTGGCAAAACACATACATTAAGAAATAGTAGCACCAGAATTTCCCTCTATTGAAAATATTCTGAACTTAAGATAGGGGAGAAACTTGTTGGAAACAGATCCACACAATTTTTCTGGAAGCATTCTGAAAAATACTCTGAAATTGCAAGTGGCTCAGATTAACCTGCCCTGCTCCACCCAGTTTATAATGAGGGAAATGGTTAATACAGTGTTTGTTGAACATATACAAGCACATATACAAGCCATACACTATTTGTCCTCCCAATTCCCCAATTCACAAAAATAAATGCAAATGATTAAATAAAAAACTAGATATTTAATATAGAGACACTGTTTGTTTGCTTGCTTGCTCTCTAGCTTACTCTCCCTCTCTAGCAAGGTTACAAAAATATACTAAACTAAACAACAACAAAGCTCCCCAACATAGGAAACATTCCCTGTTGCTGCTCTGGTTGCCAATGAGGAGATCTGTCCTTCAGAGAAACAACTCTGAGCATGCTCAGAACCAGAGCTTGGAAAAGTTACTTTTTTGAACTACAACTCCCATCAGCCCAACCCAGTGGCCATGCTAGTTGGGGCTGATGGGAGTTGTAGTTTAAAAAAGTAACTTTTCCAAGCTTTGCTCAGAACCAGGCAAAGGCTATCACATAGGGCTGTGCATGAAGCAGGCCTGATTCAGGCCTCCCTAATCTGCTATATGGCTGTGCTGGATGAGCCTCATAACTGATGGTGTAGGAGCCTTCCTAGTGGGACTGACAGTCCGGGGAGGGACCTCTTTTCCATAGCTACACTTTTAGATTATGATTGGCTGAGTGGTGCAGAGAGCTTATTGGCCAGAAAACAATGATTGGTCAGAGACAGGGGTTTGACCGAAATGCCTTCACAAGCCTCTGTAAATTCAAGAAATGATAAAATTTGAGGGGGGCCAGGATAGAGTGTACAGCTTGGTGAATATTTTTGGGGGGAGGATGTTTTTAAAAATTGCTTCACATTCTCATTGGGAGGGCTGTGCTTGACTAGCCCTAGTGGACCAGTCTCCACTGTCCACCACCACCAAATGTTCATGTGGTATCACTGAACTATATCAGGACTGACTTTGTGATAACTTTCACAGCATAGTTGCTGCTTCTGAAGCCTAATACATGTTTCATCCAGTGACAATACATAAGGAAGTCAGAAACATGGCTTACTAATATCAAGGTAAATGTGATGTACTGTTCTTTTAACCTTCACCCTGACTGTTAAAAAAATCACACTTCCCTGATTTGGGGGTATATTTGGATGCCAATGAGATTTCCAATGGAATGATGAGGTCACTTTGTACCCCAGAGACCCTCCTTATGTGGTCACTACAAGTGTGCTTGACACTACCAAAGCACCTCAACTTTAAAAAACCAAACAGTTGTTCAGAGGAGGGAGATTTTTTTCTGAGCAGTATATGTTGGCTCCTTCTCCATGCCTGTTGAGTAAACTGGGATATTTCTGGACCCCGGTTTTTGGTTGTTGTTTTTTGCTTCTAGAAGGAAAGCTATAAGTGGTAAACTACACAATAAAAGGCAGAAATTTCCCCCCAGGGCTTTTTGTTGTGATATTTTGGACCCCAATGATGTTTTTGTTTCTGAAAATGTTAAGTGCTAACTGGCTGCAATTTGGGGATATTGTACAGGTTAAAAATTGTGACAATGTCCTAGAAGGACGCCCCTGTGTAAATTACACAATGCAAAGTTCCCCTGGGGGTCCAAATGGGCTCCAGAAATCAGGATGAAAGACCTTATGGTTGCCAGCCCCAGCCCCCAAGAGGTCTTTTGTATCTTTAAAAGTTGTGCAGGGGGGAGGGAGAATTCCACCTTGTGGTTTTTCCCATTACAGAGTTGCAAGAACACCTGCACTTGCCTGGCTTTCTCTTCTCCTAAAGATACAGGATCAGTCTCAGGCCATGAACCTGGCAACCCTAGTGAGGGTATGCATGCCAGCTCTACCTACATTCAGGGGTGTCTGTGTATTTATTGTAAAGGTTTGAAGGGGCCTTATGATGAGATAGGGTTCCCAGTTGAGGGGCAGTGTCAATGTGTGTTCAACCAAATGCATTTAGAACCCCCCCTCAGCCCTCAACCTGCAAAGGTCTGAAAATGAGCTCCTATGCTCTTTTCCATTGTGCCCATGTGCCCCCTGCCCCATCCCCACTTTAAGCCCTTGTGTGTCCAGACATATGTCTGAATAGGGTTTCTCTATTCAGTTAAATGAAGTTAACCATAGCTTCTATGAGTGCCTTTGAGGCTACCCACATAAGCACTGGTGACAAAGCTGCCTTCACAACACTCCTGCGACAACATAGCTTATATAATTCTCTGAGCAGCTTACAACACTGGAAAAAGAAATGACATGGTGGTCCTCAGAGTGCAACAGATAGAGAACAAGAGATCTGTGACTGACAGGGTAAGCACTGGAATAATCTTTGCCTTTACTATGTTTCTCGGGGAATGTTTAAGGATTTTGGACTGCATGCGATAAACACATTCCAAGTGAATCTAAATTTGGGACTTTGAGCATGAACTGCAACCCAGATGTTTTCCAATGAAACACAACCACCTCATCCCCCCAGACTTGTTTGTGACATTGGTCAAATTATTAACCCTCCTGCAAGACTGAACATTTTCTTTTACGTTATGAGCCCATTCACAAATTACCAGTACATTTCTTTGTACACCAATGTGTTACCAAAAGTTGCTGGTTAAAATTAAATTGTGTTGAAAGTTTGCATGAGACTAAAATAGTAGGAACCTGGTTCCACTGCCAATATTACATGAAAAGGAAAATATCATCAGAGTGGAACAAGAAAGGTTTATCTGCTGGTGCCAAGTGTATAGCTACAAGCACATGTGCTTGGCACCTGGGGCCATCAACCCGAGTGCCAGCATAATTACCAAACAGTGTAACTGCAAAATATTCAACTCTTTGAATAGATGGGGTGGGGGTGGGGAATCCACAGTCACAGAAAGTCCACTAAAAATTATTAGTTTTTATTCACAAAATAGATCACAGCTCAGTTTTGACCAGTCGCTGAGAACACTGACTAAAATGTTTTTGATTTTCATCTTACTGTTCATCAGCCTTACTCCTGTTTCAAAGACTGGGAGAACAGAGGATCATAGTGTTAATGTTAAGATTCTCAAAAAAGTTTGGTTGCCACTAATCCATGCAGTTCGGAAAGTTGGCAGTGGCACATACCACCCTGATTTGAAAAATGAGACAATGCAGTTACAAAAAATGCACTGATCACATAGCTGCTTGATTAACTATTTGGGCTCTTCTGAAAATGGTATATTTAGTTGGCTTTTTCTCTGTGCAACGGTAAAATTTGCATTAGTTGCTTTGCTCACTTTTGTCTTTGGTTTGGCCCCACCCACTCCTGGCTTATGGCCCATGGAAAGATGCTCAGAAGAGAATATAGTCCTCAGGCTGAAAGATATTGTCCATCCCTCTATTAAACTAATAAATCTTGCCATGGAAAGCAAAATCTTCCATCTGCCTATCAGATAAATAAGTGTGGCAGTTTGGCACTAGACATTTATTAAAGTTAAAAATACATCAGAACATCAGCACTGAATCCATGAATCAACTCATTTCCCTAAGATGATGGGATTTGCCACTGTTTGCTGTGATGCAAACATGACACCTGAAAGTAGCCTTGAGCATTTCTTGCTGTTTCCTTTGGAAGACAGGAGATGCCTCACTCCCAGTTTATCTCTGACTCAATCCGCTCTTACAAAGGAATAGAGGCCTGCAGATTTGTGAACTACACTTGGGGTCATGAAACCTCTGAGCTGGTAACTGTGCTGTTGTCCAATAAAGGTGAGAGGGAGGAGGGAATGGAAGAAAAAGAAACACTAAAAATGTGCCTTACAGCTGTTCTACAGTCAACATCTGTTCTTTCTCCATATCAATTCCATAATCTTTTGTATTTTAAATATTTGAACTTTTCCTAAATTAAGACAAACAAGCAGCTTTCTGCTTCGATTATTGTAAACACACAGTTCTCATAAAAATCATATTCCATTGTGCAAGTATACCTAGGGACAGGGTGAGCTAGAGAGAAAGAGAGAGGGAGAGAGAGAGAGACTGACCGTAGGCATTCTTGCAATCACATTTGCTTGGCTTAAGCATGACAGTGAAGTACATTAGTGCTAATTATAAACATGAAATCCTGTTTTGTCCTTTGAGATGAGATGAATGTACAGTAAGTACAAGAGTACATAAATGGTAGATAAATCAATCTGTGGGTTGTACAATGGTTATCTGATTAGGATTTTCTTTCAATAAAGTTCTTTTTGCTAGAAAAAAGTGACCAGTTGCATTCACTTGTCTTTTTAAGTATTTATTTATTTATTGCATTTGTATACTGCCCCATAGCCGAAGCTCTCTGGGTGATTTACAACAATTAAAACATTAAAAACAAATATACAAATTTAAAAACACATTTTAAAAAAGCAATTTAAAAACACATGTTAAAATGCCTGGGAGAAGAGGAAAGTCTTCACCTGGTGCCGAAAAGATAACAGTGTTGGCGCCAGGTGCACCTCGTCAGGGAGATCATTCCATAATTTTGGGGCCACTATTGAGAAGGCCCTCTCCCTTGTTGCCAGTCTCCAAGCTTCCCTCGGAGTAGGCACCTGGAGGAGGGCCTCTGATGTTGAGCATAGTGTTTATTGTTGTTGTTGTTGTTGTTATTATTATTATTTATTACATTTGTATACCGCCCCATAGCCGAAGCTCTCTGGGCGGTTTACAACAATTAAGAACATTAAAAACAAATATACAAATATACAAATTTGAAAACACTTTTTTAAAAAACAATTTAAAAACACATGCTAAAATGCCTGGGAGGAAAGTCTTGACCTGGTGGGTTCGTGTCGGGAGAGGCGTTCCATTAGGTATTATGGTCCCAAGCCGTGTAAGGCTTTATAGGTTAAAACCAGCACCTTGAATCGAGCTCAGAAACATATAGGCAGCCAATGCAAGAGGGCCAGAATCGGTGTTATATGTTCGAACCATCTGGTCCCTGTTACAAATCTGGCCGCTGCATTTTGCACAAGATACAGTTTCTGAACTGCCTTCAAAGGCAGCCCCATGTAGAGTGCATTGCAGTAATCTAACCTGGAGGTTGCCAGAGCATGGACAACTGAAGCCAGGTTATCCCTGTCCAGATAGGGGCGTAGCTGGGACACAAAACAAAGCTGGTAGAAGGCACTCCGTGCCACTGAGGCTACCTGAGCCTCAAGTGATAGAGATGGTTCTAGGAGAACCCCCAAGCTATGAACCTGCTCCTTCAGGGGAAGTGCAACCCCATCCAGGACAGGTTGGACATCCACCATCTGGTCAGAAGAACTACCCACTAGCAGCATCTCAGTCTTGTCTGGATTGAGCCTCAGTTTACTAGCCCTCATCCAGTCCATTGTCGCAGCCAGGCACTGGTTCAACACATTGACAACCTCATCTGAAGAAGATGGAAAGGAGAAATAGAGCTGCATGTCATCAGCATGCTGATGGCAACACACTCCAAAGCTCTGGATGACCGCACCGAACGGTTTCATGTAGATGTTGAACAGCATGGGGGACAGAACTGACCCCTGCGGAACCCCATACTGGAGAGTCCAGGGTGCCGAGTAATGTCCCCCAAGCACCACCTTCTGGAGGCGACCCGCCAAGTAGGAGTGGAACCACCGCCATGCAGTCCCTCCCACTCCCAACTCAGCCAGTCTTCCCAGAAGGATACCATGGTCGATGGTATCGAAAGCCACTGAGAGATCAAGGAGAATCAACAGAGTCACACTCCCCCTGTCTCTCTCCTGACAGAAATCATCATACAGGGTGACCAAGGTTGTTTCCGTGCCAAAACCTGGCCTGAAACCCTGAAACTGAAATGAATCCAGATAATCGGTCTCATCCAAGAGTGTCTGGAGCTGGCCTGCCACCACTCGTTCGAGGTCCTTGCCCAGGAATGGAACATTTGCCACTGGCCTATAGTTATTAAGATTTTCTGGGTCCAGGGAGGGTCTCTTCAGGGTGGGCTCACTACCACCTCTTTCAGGCAGCCAGGGACCACCCCCTCTCACAGAAAGGCATTAATCACTTCCCTGGCCCAGCCGGCTGTTCCATCCCTGCTAGCTTTTATTAGCCAAGAAGAGGAAGGATCCAGCACAGGAGTGGTTGCATGAACCTGTCCAAGCACCTTGTCAACGTCCTCAAGCTGCACCAACTGAAACTCATCCAAGAAATCGGGACAAGGCTGTGCTCTGGATACCTCGCTTGATTCACCTGCTATAACTCTGGAGTCTTAAGTCCTGGCAGATGCTAAAGATTTTATCCTGGAACTATGTGGTTATATAATTTTATTTTACTTTATTATTTACTGGTTTTATTTTACTCATCATCATCATCATCATCATCATAATGAAAACTGTAGAAGACCTCAGGTCTAGTCTTCAGGATTTCCAGGTAGACTTGGGAAACATCCAAGTCTGAAACCTGGGAGATAGTTACACCCCAATCAATACTGAGCTAAATGGACCAGTCGTCTGATTTGTTATAAGGCAGATTCCAGTGTTCTATTCATTCATTAGAACTGATCTGAAGTGGTTTGCGTTTAGATAGGCATAGCTTTCAAAGTCTTGACAGAAGGTTTATCTTCTGCTCCTTTATGGTGAAGTATTGCCACCCACTAACTACTGTGTAACATCTTTAGAGTGGCATAATGTGGTGTGGCACTATAGTTGTCCCTATTACATGCCATCTCTAGAAACAAAAGGCCACTAAAGTTATTGCAACCATGCCTATAGATTTTACAGACGTGAGTGTGCAGGGTAGGACTTTATCAGTTAGGACTGGAATTCTTATTCAGCTACAGCAGTCTGAAATCCCTGTTTATACTGCTTCAGCTAAAAGAGAATTTTTCCTAATGACTTGGGAGATGGGGTGGTGGTTGCTTAATAAATGTACAGTTTTCAATCATTTCTTAAGGGTGATCCTGATGCCTTCCCTGACCTTCTCTGATGACATTAAACCACAATATTTGTCCAGCTGGTACAGATGGAATTTTCTGAAAAATTCAGCTTTGAATTTATCTGCACAGATTTCTTCTAGTTCACTTCCCGCTCCTTGATTTTGACGAGAAGCAAGGGTTTTTAAAAATATGAACAATTCTCACATATTATATGCATTCTTATACATTGCATATGAAAGACATATACACATATAGATTCCAGGTTTCCAAACTAGATAAAAACCATGTCAATGACTGTACAAAAATACCTATGTGTTAATACTGATTACAGTATGCTGCAGAAATATAACACTGTATGGGGTTTGATTCTTTTACATATATTATACATATAATATATGTATGTTTTTGGTATAATTTTGCATGTAATTAGTCAGGCTTTTTTTAAATAAAAAATAATCTAACAATGCAAGAGCATTTCAGAATTGATGCAAGAGTTGCCCCAATGTCAGCAAAGCTCAGTTGGGTCAGAATCACCATATTCTACTTATATATCCATTTAAAATGTATTCTTCCTCCATCCCTAGTAACTGGGAAAATACAGCTCTGAGACCCTTGTTCTACTTCTATTCATTGGTGCCATGCAGGATGTGATTGCATAAATTTCCCATGCTTCTGTTAGTGCCTGTGACATCATTCATGACAGGAAACACAATTCATCTCCCTTTTCAGATCACTGGGCCCATCCATTCCTAGCCACAAATCCATGTTTTCTATATTCTATTGGTGACCTCCTGATTCATACCTGTTTGTGTCAGATTATTGTGAAAACCTGATTATCAAGCATCCATACCTGTGGGCTTTTTTTCTAAATTGCTTTAGCATTGGCCACTCCCCTAAGCCCACCCTTTTTCAGTGATTGATCCATAACAGTGATTTGCTTTTTGCACACTTTTTTGGAAGAGCGCAGGAACGTATATCTTTCTCTTTAATTCCCACACATGCGCAGGTTTGTGGATGTGCTATTGGGTGGGAAGAAGACAAGGGGCTTGGCATATGATACAGGAACACCCATGGACCGCCGATTGCAGGAAAGTCCATAGCATTGCATCCGAGCACATGGACGTTAATACAATTGATTATCGATCCAGGAAAGCATATCAGTTTTTCGGTGGTATTTCTAATGCGGATTTGTGAATGTGAAAATCTGTACTAACTTGCAACGTCATATCGACAACGGTGAATTAATGAGGACACAAAGCTATAAAATTGTTTTATATGATCCTCCCCTTCACTTCCTCCCCTCCTGCCTGCTCCCATCCCCTTCGCTTCCCCCCCTTCCCTCTCCCCCATGGTCAGTTTCAGCTATCCTAAGCATGATTGCAGGGCAGTAAATCCCACAACTCAATAAGCATGCAAATGATTAATCGATTCCCAGCAAACGTTCACAGGATCCCATTTCTTTCCTCCTGGATTAAAAAGCAGAGAAATTCACTAATAGGCAAAAAACCTTGCTGTTTAAGAATGTATCTAAAGCCAGCAGATATTTCTACCCAACTTTAAAAAGGAGGGAAATTGGGCAGTTATAGAGAATGCACCAGGGGAGCAGGACACCTGACCTCCTCTCTGAGATATTCTACTGCCCTACAAATTGGTCAAAATGCAAACACAATTTGGGTTGGTCTTTCACAGTCCAATCCATCTATTTAACAGATCTATAAACTACTTTGATGGCCTCTATGCAAGATAAAACTAAGACACAACAGCCAGTTTCTAAAAGCAATAAAATCATTTCTACAAAAGGCTACAAACAGTAAAACTGTATCTTAACGATTCTAGAAAAATAATAAAGCCATCTCTGCAAATATGCAATAAATTCATACAAATATTTATATTATATTCATAATACGTATTTGCAGTTCACACAAAAAATCCCCAAACAACTTTTCTGTCCCATCAATTTACAAAGCAATCCTTCCATGCAGGGCCAGCACCAAAGGGCGGCCAAGTTTGTTCACTCGCTCCACCTACCTGTCTCTCCTGTCTCCTGCTGCTGCATGTGCTGCATGAGCAGGGCTGCCATCAACCAAGATGGCAGCAGAGGCTTCTTTAAGGGGCTGATGCCCCTACTGCCATCTTGGTTGATGATAGGCATGGACATGCGTGCATGTAGCATGCATGCATGCCATCAACCAAGACGGCGGCAGAGGCATCAGGCCCTTAGGGAAACCTCGGCTGCCATTTTGGTTGATGGCAGGCTTGTGCCTACAGCACAACAGGCCCCAGCATGACTGGTGCCAGCCCTGGCATCCAGCATTTACCTCAAGGGAGAGGTAGGTGGAGCATGTTGCAGGCGGCCATTGCGGGACTGCGCAGCAGTGGGGGGTGCCTGGGAGCTCCCTCCTGCAATCCGTGCTGTGCATCACAGAAGGAAATGCTACCTACCCACCCTAAGGAGGTCAGGGAGAGGTAGGTGGTGCATATGTGCGTATGCCAGGGCCCGGGGCAAGCTGGTGCCCAAGGGCCCTGGCATGGCTTGCACCGACCCTGCTTCCATGTTTTTCTACTTGCATCTACGAATGAAGCAGTAGGAGCTAGTTGACTAGGAGATATTTGGAATATGTCCTTGTGGTCAGGAGATGGAGGCTGGGGTGGCAAAGGCTGTTTAGCCACTGCTGCTGAGTACCAGGAGGAGGATATTGCTGGCATGGGGAGCACCTTTACACATGGACTGGGGATACAAACTAAAGTCAGCACTGAGCACTTGACAGAAGGAGGGGGGGAGAGATTTAAAGTAGTGCAGCCATGCCCCCACCCACCAATCAGATTGCATTACTGCCAGAAAGGGGAGAGAGGAGAGAAATTAGCAAAAACTCTTGCTGGTGCCTAATATAACTAGAGATCTTGAACTCCTTTCCCCTAACACCTACTCTAGGTTATCCAGCAGCCAAATTTAGCTGCTACAATGTACCCTCTTGTGGATATCTGGCTCTGGGACATTGTCCTGCAGATGAAGGAGTGCTTTTATAAGATACCGGGTGTGAAAAATCTGAAAAGGTGGGCATGTTTTGTGTGGGCTGAAAATATTTGCAAAAGCTGCTCCCTTCCCCCTTCAGCTCAGCGTTAATGCATCCTGCTGGAATTTTTCTGGCTTTTCATCTTCCATTTTGGCAACTGGCCCAGAAGATAAAATAAATTCTGTATGAGCCTGTGAAATTCTGGCTGATTGGCAAGCTTAATTCACTTCAGTGAAGAGGACCATTCCATGTACATAAAAAACAGAATTGCTTCCTCCAGTGAAGTAACCAGGGAAGGCTTTTGTGTGCAGATCTAGATATGGATGAATGTGTGTATATACACAGTGTTATCGGGTAACTTGGTTCACCTGGAACTCTGCACATGCCCTATTTGTGTTATTTAGCTTTGCTCTGAGAAATGTGTGCTAAACCAGAGAAAGTGGGTGCTGATCCCAGAAACAGGAGGCATATGCTTGATCAATCCCCTAGAGATCAGTTCCATATTGAATGCAAAACAACCGTAGTTCAGCCTCAACCATTCCTTGAGCGTGAATGGTTCCTATACAGTAAGCATAATCTGACTTGATTAAAATAACTGCCTTTTTTTTTTTGCATTTTCTGAGAAATCCAAGCTTATTCCCTTCCAGTATGAGCAAGATCGCTTATTAAAATAAGATTTGACTAGCGGAGACACCAGTGTGACTTTGCTTTATCACTGTGGCATGAAATTTGGCTCATATGACTCAGGATGACTCATAAAAAAAATATCACTAGGGCCTTTTGACGTGTGCTGATACATGTCTAGCCTGTACCCTTGTGAAACCCCTTTTCAAATTTTTGTTAGGATTTACTAATATTTTTCCTTTAAGTGGGTGAATGTCGCATTTTGAAATTGTTCACTCATCCCCACCTAGACTGTTCAGTGCTCCACATTTTCCCAGTTTTTCCAACTTTGCAGAATTTCTGCAAGAATTCAGCTTTTCCTTTAACATCAGCTGCATCCCTTCCTTGCCACTGAACTGTGTTTTTATTTTCTTTGGGGTTACTTAGGACTCTGCTGCAGAGAGGCACCAACTTGTGTCTCCCTAAGAGGAAGATTTTTCTATTTTTAAAACCAGATTAAAGGGTTCAAAGAGCCCAAATTAGAAAGGAAGATAAATTTAAGAAGAGGGTGAGGCACTCTAATCTTTTGAGGTAGATGAAGGGATCACATGGTTTTGGGAGATGGGTGTAAGGAGATCATGACCCTGGTCTCCCCAACACAAGTGAATTGT